>NW_028188332.1:0-195000 GCF_964204655.1 Triturus cristatus | reverse complement strand
TAAGTATAGGAATCCAGTCCGTAGGACTTTAGATTACCCTGGACGAAACTCTGCAACATATATCCTGGACCTTCGTCTTTCTATCACGATTAGAAGATGGAAGAAATCTCCCTTGGGGTCAAGGAGTGACTCCCCTGCTTGACAGGCACCAAAGAAGCAACTGACCGGTCTGCATCGCTGAAGCTCCCGCCGGATGCCAGAGTCTTTGCATCACCAGATGTGGATTTCCAGACCTCCCCGAGGCTACCCTGAGTGCACAGCAAAGCTGAGGCCCGTGGCTATCGTGGGTGACGTGGAACCGTGACAGTGGACACCATGATCTTTTGCAGCAACAGCATCTTCATGATCCTCCTTGAAGTTGTGCTTTGGGCTCCGAGAAGCCCCAGCCTTGAGCACCTCCTGCACTGAAGATTGCTGGCCTCCACTCCGCGAGTGATCCGTGGGCCAGTTTCAAGTGCGACCGCTTGAGGCTCCTTTGCGATCTCTAGCCCATTGGCTAGCAGGTCCCCACGAAGGCAACTCCTTTTCTGCTTGGCTTTCCTGGTTGCTCCAGACATGCCCTGACTTACCTTTGCTGGGTGAGTCCCTCAGTTCTTGCTGGTCTGCACCGCAATCCTTTCTCTGAATTCCTGTGACTTGCTGTTGCCAAGGCTTGTTGGGTCCATTCTGGTCGCCGACACAGCAGCACTCGACAGACTTTGTGGGACAGCTCAAATCCGGCTCGTGGACTTCGTTGACGCCTCCTGGACCTCGTGGCTGAAGAGTCAAGACACCCATCAACTCACCTGAAGCACCCGACATCTGTGGGCATTGGTCCATCCTGCCCTCGGTCACTGGCTAGTGACCCAGACTCTGTCCCCTATGTTTTCAGGTTCCTTCCATCCCAGGTCCAGGCTTGGATCTCTTCGGACACTTCTCCTCTTCATGGCAGCAGCAGTTCTTTGCAGGCTTCCATTGAAATCGACGACGCGACCCGACACCAAAAGACACCTATGCACCCGGGTGAGGTAACTTGAGTACTCTGGTGCTCCCATGGGTGCTAGCCCTAGAACTTCTTAAGTCTAAAAGGGTTTGGTCCTGACTTAATTCTAAGTGCACCTAATCTTTAAATTTCCAACCGCGACATTGCCCATAGAAGATAACGGGAAACCGCGGTTGTGTTTACACACTGCATACAGTCCCCGTGGGTCTCCTGTGTCACTACCTTGGGTGGTTCCTTGGGGTCCCAGCAATTCTACAGGCTCTAGGCCTTGTGTCTATCCCAGTCGTGGTTCTTATACCACTTTTTTGGTATATGGTTTGGTACGCCCCTAGGGCCCAAACGTGTATTTGTGCTATTACTTATAATTGCTAACTTGTAACTTAAGTACTTCGAACTCCAGTCTCATAAAGAGACTAGGGGGGGGTGTGTTAACCTAAATATATATATTTTAAATACATACCTGGTGTGGTTGTCCTTTCATTTGATCATTCTAGAGATTATAGACTGGTAAAACAAGCTGCTTTACATTCTTTCAAGACTTAGCCTGAAGGCTGCTCTCCATAGCTACCACTAGGTTAGCTTTCAATAAAGGTTGTCTTTAACCAATTCACCATAAGGGGTTGTTTGGACTGATACAAGGTGCCCACTAGAACTATTGGACAGCATGTATCAGGCCACCTTCTCACAAGCTCCACGTTCTAAATCAATCTTGCAATCATATTCACAAGGGGTGGCAACTTTTGGGCTTCTTGTTCATCAAAAAGAGGAGCCAAATCTTGGTATTCGCTGGGGATCTCTGGTACTTCTATAGCGCAATCCATGTGAGTCAGAGTAGCCAATAGAAATGATGGCGAAGGTCGATGAACTGTGTCACACAAGTGAAAACAATGCTCTTTGCAGTATTCTGAATTTAGTTCCACAGTCCTAGGAGCTTAATC
The DNA here is from genome assembly GCF_964204655.1 of Triturus cristatus. Classification (NCBI taxonomy): domain Eukaryota; kingdom Metazoa; phylum Chordata; class Amphibia; order Caudata; family Salamandridae; genus Triturus; species Triturus cristatus. The sequence continues at coordinate 193,080 of NW_028188332.1, read as the reverse complement.
AATTTTTAGATTATGCTCGGTGAGCCACGGTAGTCCCAGTATGAACTGAAATTGCGGTGCATCTATGAGACTAAATCTCAACAAACTTCGATTTTGTTCGGACCAATCAGAGTAATTTCTTCTGTGTCGTAAGTAATGGGTCCAGAAGATAAATTGGTTCCGTCCACTGCTCAAACAGGCTTTAGCCTTTCTTTCATAATAAAATTAATTCCAAGTGACGTGGCAAATTTAATATCGCAGAAGTTACCAGTAGCACCAGAATCGATCATGACAAATACCTCCTCTACTTCAGTATTTCTGAATTTGATCAAACTAGAGATAGTCAGATGGGGGGGCGGAAGATTGTAGAGTATTAGAGACAAGTTGTGTGTCTGGAGTCGTCTTATCAGAAGCACCCACCAGAGCAGCCCCTTTTACTGGTGGGACCTGTCTTTTAACCAAGAATTGTTCTTAGGCTTCTTAGGACACTCTCTGACGAAATGTCCAGAATTTCCATAGTACATACACAGTTTTCCGGTCTTACGTCTTTCTCTCTCTTCTTTGGTCAAGGGACCGTGAACTGAACCAATCTGCATAGGATCTTCTCCTGACATAGATTCACTAGATTTACTGGTGTCTGGTTTAATTCTGTCAAATCGAGGTGGCATTGGTCAAAAAATCTTTCTGATGCTCCCTCTTCCTCTCATTTTGCTGTTCATCTATTTGTAGTAGCAAATCAATTAATTCGGAAACATCTGTGGTTCTTTTTGGGATTTGGGCCAGACCATCCTTTAATTCGTCCTTGAGACCTCTATAGAAGATAGCTGCCCTCTTAGCCTCAGGCCAATTAGTTTTGACAATCAACTTGTTGGATTTCACGAGATACGCAACCAGCTCTCGATTTCCTTGCTTGAGATCAAGCAGTTCATTGTCTGTAGTCTTTGAAACTGTTTGGTGATCAAAAATGCAAAGGAACTTCTTCTTAAATTCCTCGAAGTTATACAAAATTGGATCATTGCAATTTACCAGTGGCATCGACCAGGCTGTGTCATCTCCGCTCAGGTAAGACAGCATGAAGGCTACCTTGAACTGATCCTCCCTAAATATGATGCGCCTACAAAGGAAATGCAAGGAGCACTGCGTGATAAAAACTTGAGCCTTATGAAGGTCACCAGTAAACCTCTCAGGGGGGGCTAAGGGAATTATGGGGGAAATTGCATGAATTACTTGCGTAGTCAATCCTGCTGCTGAAGGGGATGGGGAAAACTGTTGGGGCTTTTGCTCTTTTACCGTAGGATAGATCCTTTCAACCAAGTTTTCAAAACTCTGACGGAGATAAATTGCTTCCAGACTAGACTTCCTAACCTCGTCTCTTAAGGTCTTATTCTTGTCTATTGTTTCACGTAACTTTTTCTGTAACCCCTCCAAAACTGACACTAAAGCCTTAACGTCAAAACCTTCTGCCTTTCCGCTCGAGTGGAAGAGTTGTAAGCCACTTCAATCTGTCAAGTACCACGCACCTCGTAACTTGGCTTCCAAGGGAGCAGAAGAGCAAGTCCCAAATCCCAGACTCCACTGCCAGTAAATATATTCACTCACAGTAGAGAGGGGGAAGGGGGAATGAGAAATACAAGAGAGGCTGCCACTGCTGTGTTCACCTCACTGGAAACCCTGCAAGGGTTCTCACGAACACCTGTAAACACAAGAACAGAGTTTACTACTTCTAACACTAACGCCCTCTCAATACTCCCAACCTCCTCCTCCCACGGAACTTAATTACCTTTAGAACACAGTGGGTTAGCTGCTCTCTTTAGTCTTGTTAGATTGAGACAAGACCTACTTAAAGTATAGTTATTTTCAATACACACTGCTACTACTGCGCTCCTACTTGTAGCATTAAATTATTGTATTCCTTCTTGTTAAAAGTCTTTTCGCTTTTCTCTTTTTTCTCTAACAGATGTTGGATGCAAATAAAGATGGTAAGTACAAATATATATATATTTATATCTACTGTAGCGTAGAGTCGAGTGTAGATAGACAAGTGTACTAATGCGCAGAAAACTCACTAAACAGTTTAAGTATCTTCTCCAATATGTTCTTAGGAAGTTGTACTAACTGCGCTGCGACCAAACTTCCTTAATTAATCTGTTTTGAAATGGTATTCTGTGTAGCCTGTAAAGCTGTTCTCAAACTCACTACTGCCTCTAATTAAATTCACTCAAATTTCTCTGAAACTCCAGAATTTACTTTCTTTTAGAGACTCCCCGACGCAGAGAGGTACTGTTCACCTCATTGAAGGAAATGCTAAGGACTTACTTGTGGTTCTGGATTCTACTTTGAAAATTCACGGATTACAGCTTCCAAAAATAAAGGAACTCACCAGTCTCAGGAAGATGTTGTATTCTCTAAATACCTGGAGACTGGAACTCAAAAGTATTTCCACAAGAAATGCTGCCAACACTCAAACAAGTCAGGCAGAGCAGCGATAATAGCGAAAACGCGACTCTCCTGAGAAACTTCTTCAGAATTGCTCATACGCAAAACGAAACACTGCCTCACACCATGAATCTACAGTTGAAGTGCACAGCGCGCATAGAGCGCGCGTGAGAAGTACACTAATCTTCAACTGGGGGCAAAACACTAGAGTGCTGACTTGGAACGGCACAGATGGCAGCCGCCATCTTGGAATACCGCAGAGAACTGAAATGAGCATAGTTAGTAAACGATTGAAGAGGCCTTCTAAAAATAATACTGTGTCTCTTGTTTAATGCGCAATAAATCCATCTCTTCTTTTTTAGACCAGAGAGTGACTGATGAACCCCAAGTCGAGATTTAAATTTACCAGTCCTGTCATTCTCTTGGGAAATTATTTGATTGCTCCTGGCTTGATGCCAGGACAAGAAGCCTTTATGGCCTGGATAACATCACCTGTGTGGACCAGAGCACAGACTGCACATCAGTCTCAGATAGGGACTGGGATCATTCCTGATTTTCAGGTACCAGAACAAGGTAGTTTGCAGGAAAGGGTAGACTCTGAGAAGGCAATGGCTGTGGAAGTCATCTCTTCTGCTCCAGAGGGAGGAGGGGATGAGGCTCCTGAAGTGGACCAGTTGCTGGAGGCTGGGACACTTTCAGTGTCCAGCAAGTGATCTGACCTAGAAAGATTTATTTAGTGCAAAGGAGGAGTGCCCTTTGCTTTTGGGACTTTGACAAAACGCGCAGGATTAGGACAGCAAAGGGGTGGTCGGGTAACACTAAGTTAGCTGGGAAGGTGGCCTAATTTATAGTGAGCCAGTAAATCCTGAACCAGGAACTAGCAAAAGACTAGTGATTTAATTAGTGCACAGGAACTTCCTGTTGTGGCTGGCCCGTGAAGTGCCCTTAGCAGGACACTTACGGATTAGAAAAATCCAGGATAGTTTGGACCCTCTGTTGAATTGGACAGGGATCGGCAAAGACAAAGAGAGGTTCTCTAAAACCTGTCACACTGGCCAGATTAGGGGTAAAACAGGAGCGTCGACTAAGACACTATTAGGACCTTTTCGGAGTGTAGGTGTTCCATTTCAGTGGGTGGAGATAGACAAAGTTGGTCCATTCAACCCCACCCCCTCACATTCAGAGAGCAATTATATTTTGGTTGTGGTTGTTCACGCCGCCAGGTACCCTGAAGCTGTACCTCTGAGGAGTAAGACTGCCAGGGTGGTAGCAAGAGCTCTCCTGGGCATCTTTCTGGGGGTCAGATTTCCAAGGACAGTAATTTCTGACCAGGGGAACCATCCTCTTCTCCTCTCACAATAGAGAGGTGTGGAAGCAAACTGATATGACATATCACTTCTTCATGGCATACCACCCCCAAACCAATGGTTTAACAAGATGCTGAAGAGCATTAGGCCTTCGTGGAGTTTGTGGAGAACTCTGCAAAGTGCCCAAAAATCTTTGCTGCACCCCATGGAGTTCCACAGGTGGCAGAGTGCGGTAAGTTGTGCTACTTGTGCTGATTTTTAGCACAGGGAGTTTGTATTGCGTGGTAGAATCAGTGCAAGCAGCACCACACGCATCGCAAAAGGCCACTGCTTCTTTCTGCTGCTCGCGTAGATGTTCTACTTGAGCAGTAGCTTCCTCAAAGCGAGTGGCAGGTTTCTGAACACGAGCGGTAGTGACCTGCCATGACCGGCTGTGTTGAGAAATCTTGCCCGGAAGTGGTCTAGAGTATGATTTACCTCACTCATCAACTTAATGTTGAGAGGAAAAACTCTGTGCCACTTCACAGAGTTTTTCAGAACTCTGCGCAGAATAGGCAAAACTAAGCGAACTCCGCAAGCGGAGCGGAGTTCACCTCCCGCCCCTAAAGAGCATGGTGGGAGGCCTGCTAGAGAACCTCAGGGGAAAGTGGGATCTTCTCCTGACATGTCTTTTGCTTGCATAGCTAGAGATTCCACAGTAGGGGGTAGGGTTCGGTCCCTTTGGGCTTCTGAATGGACACTTAATATGGAGCCCACTCACCTTAGTCTCAGAAGGATGGGACGAAACCTCAGAGTCTCCACAAAAAGGATGTGGTGGACTATGTGATTGGCCTCAGGCTGGTGAGGACGCAATACATGAGTCAGGAAAAAAAAATCTTTAGGCCAGCCAAGCACTGACGAAGAATGGTATGACCAGAAAGCTGAGCTGACTGTATGTCAGGAAGGTCAGGAGGTCATACAAGGTAGTTCAGAAGGTTTCTGGGGCAAAGTACTTTGTGGACACAGGTGCCACAAGGGAACCCAAGAGGGTGTTCCATATGAACACGCTGAAGCCTAACCTCCAGAGAGAATACACAGTGGATGTCATGGGTATGGCAGGGGAAGTAGAGGAAGATAGTGAGCTTCCTAATGACTTGCTGCATAATGACATGAAGGATGGCACTGTGAAAGGGGTTCAGTTAGCCCCCGAGTAGGTGCCTGGGCAGCAGAGAGAATGTAGAGAGGTGTTGGGATGGTTTGTCAACCTCTTTTTGCTGACTCCAAGGTTGACACCTGTCTGTGTGGTTCACATAGATACAGGTGACAATCTGCCAGTGAAGGCCAGAATGTACGTACTGTCTGACTGGGTTCAAGGATGCATTTTGTAGGAAGTTGCCAACATTTTAGACCTGGGGGTGATTGAGAGATCTCATAGCGCTTGCACTAGTCATGTGATCCTAGTACCAATGCAAGGGTGTATTGATTTGCGGGTATATGTGGACTACCTAGCCCTCAATTAGGTAATCAAAATCAATGTCCATCCAATTACCAGACCAGATGAGCTTATGGATTGGTTAAGTATTGCAAAGTACTTGAGCACCTTCGATCTGAGAGTGTATACTCAAAATGCTAAAGAGAAGACAGCATTCTGTACCACAGAAGGGATATATCAGTTTAAAGTGATGCCCTTTGGGTTGAAGAATGCTCTTGCCACTTTTCAGTGTCTGATGAATCGTGTTCACACAGAGCTTGAAGAGTTCTGTTTGGCCTACCTGGATGATGTTGCAGGGTTCAGCAAATCATGGCAGGACCGCCTGAGGCCCTTAGAACAACTGTTATATACACAACAGGAGGAAAATCTGACCATCAAGGTAACCAGTGTTCTCTGTATTCTACCTATGGCATGAGGTGGAGAATGGGAAGATTTGCCACTTGGATGCCAAGATTCAGTCTGTGATGGAGTGGAAAGTGCCTACTTCCCAGACTGAAGTGAGGGTCTTTTTAGGTCTCACTCAGTATTACAGTAACTTTGTATCAAACTATGGAAGTTTGAATGCCCCACTGGCTGCATTGATATCTAAGAAGCAGCCTGAAAAAGGGATATTGACTGCAGAGTGTCAGAAAGCATTTGAGTAACTGAAGAAGGTGCTATGCACTGCACTTGTACTGAAAGCATCTGCCCACAGTCAGCCTTTCATTGTACTGGTGGATGCCTCTAACAAAGGAGTTTGAGCGATGTTAACTCAACTGGATGATAAAGGTGGAGAGCATCCAGTAAGCCTTATTAGTAGGAGATCACTACCCAGAGAACAGAACTGGGCATTTATTCAGAAGGAGTGTTTTTCCATATTGTGATCTTGTGTAAATACCTCCTTTATTTGTTTGCCACTAAGTTTGTGTTGCAAACAGATCATAAGTCACTGAAATGGTTCATGGCTATGAAGGGAGAGAATTCCAAGTTGTTGAGATGCTATATGTTAGACCTGACAGCATTGGCAGGGTCTTCCCCCAACTTTTTCACCTGCCTCTCTCCATTTTCTTTTTTTTTTTTTTTTAAACATCTTTATTGGGATTTTCAAGTGGGGGTGCATTGAGCATTTTAGTTATACAGAGAGCTCAGGATACAATGCATACAATGCAGGCATTATACTACCGCTGTGCCCCATGTGGTGTTGTCATCGAAGCCTATCCAGAATATCACAATACAAATAAGGAGGCCATCAGTTCCATCCTCTCTCCATTTTCTGTACGCATTTTTGCTGGCTCTAGGACTCTGCACACTTTATTACTGCTAATCAGTGCTAAAGTGCCTGTGCTCTCTCCCCTAAAGCATGGTAACATTGGATCGGACCCAATTTGCATATTTAATTTATTTATAAGTCCCTTGTAACTTGCACTGCAGGTGCCTAGGGACTCTAAATTAAGTGCTACTAGTGGGCCCGCAGCACTGATTGTGTCACCCACTTACGTAGCCCCCTAACCAATCAATCAATCAATCAATCAATCAATCACTGCATTTGTAAAGCACGCTACATACCCGAGAGGGTCTCAAGGCGCTGGGGAGGGGGGTGCTACTGGTCGAAGAGCCAGGTCTTGAGGAGTCTTCTGAAGGCCAGCAGGTCCTGGGTCTGTCATAGGATGGTGGGGAGAGTGTTCCAGGTCTTGGCGGCGAGGTAGGAGAAGGATCTGCCGCCGGCGGTGGTTTTTCGGATGCGAGGGACTGTGGCGAGGGCGAGGTTGGCTGAGCGGAGGCTTCGGGTGGGGGTGTGGAAGCTGAGTCGGTTGTTGAGGTAGGTGGGTCCGGTGTTGTGCAGTGCTTTGTGTGCGTGGATCAGGAGCTTGAAGGTGATCCTTTTGTTGACGGGGAGCCAGTGCAAGCCTCTCAGGTGGAGTGTGATGTGGCTGCGGCGGGGGACGTCGAGGATGAGTCGAGCCGAGGCGTTCTGGATGCGTTGGAGTCGTCTCAGGAGCTTGTTTGTAGTGCCTGAGTAGAGGGCGTTCCCGTAGTCGAGTCTGTTGGTGATGAGGGCCTGGGTAACGGTTTTTCTCATGTCGAGGGGGATCCATTTGAAGATCCTGCGAAGCATACGGAGGGTGTTGAAGCAGGACGCGGAGACAGCGTTGACTTGCCTGGTCATGGAGAGAGTGGAGTCGAGGATGACCCCCAGGTTGCGTGCGTGGTCTGTGGGTTCCGGGGCTGTGCCTAGTGACATCGGCCACCAAGAGTCGTCCCAGGCTGATGGGGTGGGTCCGAGAATGAGGACCTCTGTCTTGTCTGAGTTCAGCTTCAGTCTGCTGTCCTTCATCCAGTCGGCTACGGCCTTCATTCATTTGTGGAGGTTAGCTTTGGCGGTGTGGGGATCTTCGGTGAGGGATATGATCAGCTATGTGTCGTCGGCGTAGGAGATGATGTTGAGGTTGTGTTGTCGTGCGACGTGGGCGAGGGGGGCCATGTAGATATTGAACAGCGTCGGGCTGAGGGAGGATCCCTGTGGGACGCCGCAGATGATCTCAGTGGTTTTGGAGCGGAAGGGTGGGAGGCGGACGCTCTGGGTTCTGCCGGAGAGGAAGGATGTGGTCCAGGCCAGGGCCTTCTCTTGGATACCGGCGTAATGGAGGCGTGCTGATAGGGTGCGGTGGCAGACCGTGTCAAAGGCTGCTGATAGGTCCAGGAGGATGAGGGCGGCTGTTTCTCCTTTGTCCATCAGGGTCCGGATGTCGTCAGTGGCAGCGATGAGGGCGGTCTCGGTGCTGTGGTTGGTGCGAAAACCGGATTGGGCAGGGTCCAGGATGTTGTTAACTTCGAGTTAGCGGGTCAGCTGTTTGTTGACAATCTTCTCAGTCACTTTTTCCGGGAAAGGGAGCAGGGAGATGGGCCAGAAGTTCTTGAGGTCCTTGGGGTCCGCCTTGGGCTTCTTCAGAAGGGCGTTGGTCTCGGCGTGCTTCCAGCTTTCTGGGAAGGTTGCTGTCTCGAAGGAACAGTTGATTGTTTTCCGGAGGTGGGGCGCGATGGTTGCGCTGGCTTTGTTGAAGACGTGGTGAGGGCAGGGGTCCGATGGGGATCAGGAGTGGATGGAGTTCATGGTTTTGATGGTGTCTTCGTCGCTGACGCTGGACCAGACGGTCAGGCAACTGGTGCGAGTGGTAGTCGCAGGGGTGGTGGACTCGGTGGTGGGTGCGGGGGGGTCGGAGTTGAAGCTGTCGTGGATGTCGGTGATCTTGCGGTGGAAGAAGGTGGCCAGAGAGTCGCACAGGTCTTGAGATGGCGGGATGTCATTGGTGTTGGAGCTGGGGTTGGAGAGTTCTTTCACGATGCTGAAGAGCCCTTTATTGTTGTGTGCGTTGTTGTAGAGGCGGTCCTTGAAGGTGGTCTTCTTGGCGGTCCTGATGAGTTGGTGGTGTCTGCGGGTGGCGCTCTTGAGGGCTGTGTGGTTGTCTGGTGTTCGGTCGTGGAGCCATTTCTGCTCCAGCTTCCGACAGGTGTGCTTGGAGATCCAGAGGTCCTCGGTGAACCAGGCGGCTTTCTTGTTGGTGTGGTTGGTGGTAGAGGTCTTGAGAGGGGCGAGGGTGTTGGCGCAGTCATTGATCCACTGTGTGAGGTTGGTTGCGGCGGTGTCTGGGTCGGTGGGGTCGGTGGGTGGTCTCAGGGAGAGGGCGGTAGTCAGTTGGTCCTCGGTGACCTTGCCCCAGCAGCGGCGTGGTATCTGTGGTGAAGTGGACGCATCTGTGGTTGGTCCAGTGTGGTTCGGTGGTGTGGTTGAAGGAGACGTGGGGGCTTGCGGAGAAGATGGGGTCGAGCGTGTGTCCAGCGGCGTGAGTAGGTGTCGTTACGAGCTGTTTGAGTCCAAGGTTGGCGAGGTTGTCGATCAGGGCGGTGGAGTTGGCGTTGTTGTTGTTCTCGAGGTGGAATTTCGGGTTCCCGAGGAAGATGTAGTCCGGGGAAGCGAGGGCGTGGGTGCTGATGAGGTCGGCGATGGTGTCACTGAACTGTGGGCGGGGTCCGGGAGGTCTGTAGATGAGAGTTCCTCTGAGGGTGGTGTTGGGGTCGGTGTGGATCTGGAAGTGCATGTGCTCGGCGGTGGTGAGGGTGTCATCGGTGTTCGTTGAGATTTTGATGCAGTCTTTGTGGATGATGGCGATTCCTCCTCCCACTCCATTGGTGCAGTCTCTGCGGGAGATCTTGTAGCCCTGTGGGATGGCTATGGCGATGTCTGGTGCTGAGGTGGCGTTCAGCCAGGTCTCCGTCAGGAAGGCGACGTCGGGGGCGGTGGAGTCTAGAAGGTCCCAGAGTTCAATGGCGTGCTTGCGAGCGGAGCGGGTGTTGAGGAGGATGCAGCGGAGGTGGTTGGGTTCTCTGGCTGGTGGTGTGGAGGGTTGGATGCTGGTGAATCTGCAGTTCCGGCAGGTGAAAGGCCCCTGGGTGCGTTTCGGGGTGGCCCGGTAGCAGGGGTGGTCTCGTCTGGTGTTGAGTGCGTGGAGGGTGCTTGCGTCGTAGTGCAGTCTGGCATTGCGGGGGGTGCGGGGTCCAGGGGTTCTGGCGCTGGGTGCGGTCCAGGCGCGGACAGGCGCAGACGGGCTTGCCGTAGGCGCGCCAGCGGCGCGCACGCTGCACGCGTCCTCTGCGCGCCCGTTTCGCTTCCTCCATATGAGGGCAGAGGGATGGAGGAGCAGCTGGGAGGTGGGAGCGGGGCGGCCAATGGGAGTGAAGGGGGCGGGGCCGCAGGGGCTCCGCGGTGCTGGAAAACCCGGGGAAAACCCGGCGGGAAAAGACGGCGGGAAAGGGACAACAGAGCACAGGGGTACAGAAAGCAAAACACAGGGGCACAGAATGAAAAAACAAAGTGGCACAGAGAGCCAAGCGCAGGGGTACAGAATGAAAAAGGGAGCGAGCAGTCAGGCGGCAAAAGCGGCAACGGAGGTTCAACCCACAGGGGGCTGCATGGCGGATGGGGGGAGCGACCTGCCTGGTGGCAGGGTCAAAGGTCGCTCATGTCTCTCAGGCCTGCCATGGCAGGGCCTGCATGTGCAGTTCGCTGTCACTATGACTTGGCAGGTAAAGCTGCTTGCCAATCCCTGAACTCCCTTTTTTATTACATATAAGTCACCCCTAAGGGCGGCCCTTGGAATCCCAGTGGGCGGGGTGCTATGTGAGCAAAGACAAGGGCGTGTGCTTGTATGCTTTACATGTCCTGGTAGTGAAAAACAGCCTATTTCATTTTTCACTACAATGAGGCCTACTCTCCTCATAGACCAGCATTGGGAATTCCCTTACGTGCTTCTAAGTAGTAATTCTTGATCCTAGGAGAGTAACTTTGTCATGTTTGCTATGTGTGGAATAGTAGTGATGAATTCACTTTGCTGGTAAGGTTGGATTTAACACTACTTGTGCAGAAATGGAACCTGCAGAGAGTGGGCCTTTTTCTGCTCATAACTTTGCTCTATGTGACCTCTAGCCTGTCTCCAATACTCATCTGGATGGGGTGACAGATCCCATTCATGCCCGATGGCCACATACCCATGAAGGCCAGGGGTGGCTGAACACCATTCTGCATAAATCTCCATTCTGATGGCTGGCCTGAGCAGACGTGAGTAAAGGGGGCTCACAACAGGACATCAAGGAGTTATGAATGACCTGACACACCACAAATTGGCGGGTGATCCCCATAGATAACGTAGCAGACAGGACTGTCTTGAAAGGGGTGCTCGTGCACTTCTGGGTCCCTGACCCTCCCAAATCAGAGACTTCTGGAACTACACCGAATGGCTGTGAGAAGAATTGCAGTGCTGCTCAAAGGACTCAAATTGACTGTTTTTCTGGAAGGACTGCTTTCCTGCTTGTTGCCCTGCTGCCTGCTGCTCTCTGACTCTGCTGGAACGAGAGCTGAACTCTACCTTCTCTCCAAAGTGATCGCCAAGGGCTTGTTAGCTCGCCTCCCTTTTCTTAAGTCTCAGGGGTATAAAAGACTTCCTGCAGTTCAGCTGGTGCTGCTGGACTCTGACTCCTACCCTTGCCTGAGATGCCCCCTCCAAGTTCTGGGCCTCAGATGTGGGTTCTGCCACTGAATTTCTGCCAAATCCCAAGCAACACAGAGCAAAGCCCCCCAAACCCTTGCCGCCCAGCTGATTTCTCTCAAACTGATGCCGAACAACGCAAAGTTTCCCAAAGACTAACCTCACAGTCTCCCGGAACTGACGTAGGATGACGCAAAGCCTTATCGCACAGACTGCGCTCCAGGATTCAGGTACTGTGTTCAGCGGGCCGAAATGGCTCCCTGTAACCATCCTGTGCTCCATGGCAGTCGGCCTGAACTTTGGATAGGCACCAGTCCCTCGCGACCTGAAGTAACTATTTTAGCGTTGCCTGCTTCTAAGTGCTTTACTGCATTTATTTCTTCAACATTCAATATCTCGACTTCTAATTGATGGATTTTGATCATTGTGGCATGGTTTCACTCAGATAATTATTCTCTATGTTTCTAAACTGCTGTGGAGTTTATTTTATGCATTGCCTTCTAAGTTAAGCCTGCCTGTTATGTGACAAGCTACTAGAGGGTGAGCACACGATAATTTGGGAATGTGTTGTGACTTATCCTGACTTGAATTGTGGTCCCTACTTGGACAGGGTGCATGCCTCTGCCAACTAGAGACCCAATATGCAAGAGTATACTTATTTGCAAGAGTTAGACTTTTTGGTGGAGCATAGAGCCGGATTGAGCCATAGGAATGCTGATGGACCTTCCCACTGTTTCTATCAATCTGACCACTCAATCTCTCTAGATTGCAAGTTGGTTCAGAGTGCTCTGACTTGGGAGGGGCGTCTGTTGGGAAGGAAAAGTCCTCTGCATGGTAATGGACGTGTACCCCAGACCTAAGTGCCCAAATGTATTGATGTCCGAAAGCCTAATGCTAATTTTTGTTGTCATATCAAACATGAGGAGCAGGGTCAAGAATGATTTGCATATGGTTGGGTCCAAACTGAGATGGCATGGTGGGCAAAAAACTATGGATTGGGATGAGGCCCAAGCAATTTCCAGTGGCTGGGATTAATTCAAGCATTCCATCCATCACCTTGTTTTTTTTGCATTTGCCACCGTAAGTGCGCCGAGTATGTCCAGACATGGGTCCCAGGCTCACTGTGCCAGTGGAACCAAGCTATATCTATCTGAAGAGCTCTAAGTACGGCAAAAATAATCTTAGGTTGCTTGTGTTCCAGTTGCGGGAGGACCTGACTTGGCAGTTAGAGCTGGACTGTTCCCAGGATTAGCAGGGTCAAGACTGATTTGCATGTGACTGGGTCCAAACTGAGGTGGCATGGTGGGCAAAAATCAATGGATTGGAATGCATCGAGAGCAATTGACAGTGGCTGAGATTAATGCAAACATTCTATCCATCACCTTGTTGTTTTTGCATAGGCAAACATAGATCATTAGTGTGGGCCATGATAGAGGGCTGTCTCAAGGATTGCGGTCTTGTTGAACGGGGAGGGGTACCCAAAGCACTACCCTCATGGTGGGGAAAGGCTAATGTCTTCAACAGAAGTTATGCAGCACGAGTGTGTTGGTGGCAGAATACCGTGTAGTGATTAGAAGGAGTGAACAAGTCCTTTTTAACCTGTGTCACTGGAGTGAGGCTAACTGGCTCTCTCATTGTTAAAGACCCACTGCTGTCTGCTTAACTCACCCCTTGTCTTACCTCAGCTTGGTGTGTAGTGGTGTAGCTGCGCTGCATTTATATGTGCCTGGGAAGGGTGGAATGCAAGGATCATGCAGTACTATGCAGTGCGAGCATGTTAAATATATTTGCTGCCTGTATATTTGCCTGTGAATGGTGCAAGACATGAATGGTGTAGTGCTCTGCAGTGTGTGTGTGAAGGATGCATATTGTGGGGGTATGTGTGCCTGTGAAAGGTACAATACAGGAAGGTGGTAGTGCTGTGCAGTATGTGCAAGCCATATGCATATGCTGGGTGCATTTGTACCTAGGAGTGGTACAATACGCAAAGGATACAGTGCTCAGTAGGGCATGCTTGTTAAATGTATGTGCTGAATATATGTGTGCCTGTGAGCGTCACAATACTTAAAGGATACAGTGCTGCACAGTGCATTCATGGTAAGTGAATGTGCTGTGTGTGTGAGTGCCTATTGGTGGTACCGTACATGGAAGATACAGTGTTTTGCAGTGTGTGCTTGCTCTATCTGTACACTGGGTGTACGTGTGCATGCAAATCATACATTGAATGGAGGACCCTGGTTTGCATTTTGGGAGGCCAAGGCATGCATGGTGAAGCATGTGGAGGTAGATAAATCCCCCCAGACAGATCTGTGCATTGGTGGATTCCTGTAAGCTGAGTGGGGCACACACTGGAGAGCGGAGAGGCAGCTTCCCCCGAAGACTTCAAAGGGGGCTCCTTGATTCAGTTGGATGTGACAAGGAAGAGTCCTGAGCTAACATTTTGATGCAGATATCACAGTGGCTGGCATCCAGGTGTGACCTCTAGTCACTCCCATGGCCTGTGTTTTGGGACTATCAGCTTTGGAGCTGCTCCTGCTGTGGTCAGATGCTCTTCAAGAGGGAGTGAGAGCAGATGAGTGGACACTTCAAAAGTAGCAGAACCCCAACAGAAAACATTATAGACTCAGACCCTAAATCACATGTGCCGTCTGGAAATGGACTGTAGGAAGGGAAGTTTGAGACCCTAAAAATTGTCATCTTCTAAGCAGCCAAACAGGCAGTGGGAGGAGAGGAGGCTCTGTAAAATGCCTGCTTCTGACCAGGACTGGGGGCCAAGGCATTCTAGTCTTCTTGCTGGGTGAGATGACATCATCCAGGGAAACAAAGACAACATGCCTTGGAGGCTGGGATACAAGAGCCTTTTTCACTGTGGCCCCTTCTGGCATATGGGGCTGCTGACTTGGCACTACACATGAGCTCCAGCCCAATCGGTGCAGCACAGCTCATAGCTCAATTCACGGTGGCCCTGTCCTGCATACAGGAGTCATCAACTTTGTGCTGCAGAGGGGTACTGACCTGATCAATGCAGTGGCTGTTTTCTCACACCTCACACGAGGGTCCACTCAACAGGGCTCTCCAATGGACATGGTTCTCTTCAAAACTGTACTGTTCCTCACAGGGCACACTTTTTGGAAAAATATATATGGTCCTGGGGATGGGATTACAGTAAGAAACTTTTAAAAGAAAACTAAAAACAACAGGTATAAAAAGATCTGTACCAGCACTTAAAACCTGTCCCGCATCCGCAACATAGCCCGATTGAAATTCTAGGAAATTAGGCTGACTCCAGCCACTAGAGTGCAGAACCTGCATGCAGTCTGGTACTGTCATGCTGACTGGGCAAGTGTCCCCACTTGCCAGTCCCTAAACCTTCCCTTACATTCATGTTAGTCACCTCTATGGTAGGCCCTAGGGCAGGGTGCATTGTAAGGATAAGGTAGGACATGCCCTGAAGTGTGTGGCATGTCCTAATAGTGAATTACAGCCATTTTCGTTTTTCACTATTGTAAGGCTACCTGCTCTCCATAGGCCAGAATGGGCTGCTAGATTATAACACTTTATAATCCTAGCAAGCTCAGGAAGCATGGTAGAAATTCGTGTTTAGTATGCTTGAACTCAGAATAATAAAATACATCTTTTAGTAAAGTTTATTTTAATATCCTGGGTTTGCAAATGCTACTTTTAGAAAGATAGCCTTTGCGTGCCTAACCATTTCAGTCTGCTGGGAGGGGTTATCTCCTTTGTGTGTAGCTGGAGTGACAGGGCTGGGAATTTCCAGGAGACAGGATGGGGCTGCCAGGTGGTGAATAGGGAGATTACACCAGGATGGGTGGGAGAGGTGCACCTTGACTCTGAATAGGGCTGTGCTCTGCCACTCCAATGCTGGCTCCACCCCCTGGGGAGCGTCTGATGTCTCTGCCCTGCCTGCTGTAAGGAGAAGCCAGAGTCCCAACAACAAAGTGCTCCACACTGAAAATAACTGGACTGGGATTATGCAAAGGCCCCCCTGGCCTGTAAAGACAAAAGAAACTGGGTATAAATGTAGGAGCCCTGCTCCTAAGAAATCAGATCCTAATTGAACCACGAAGAAACTCTGCCTGACTAGAAGGACCTGGAAGAAGCTGAAGGAGGAGTAACTTTCCCTAACCTTGGGGATTGGCCTGCAGCTGGTGCCTTGCTGAGAAAGGAGAGAAAAAGTCTAGAAGAGACTTTGCGACTTTTGTTCAACTATCTCCAAGGGCTTGGAAGAAGAGCTTGCCCCCTGAATTGAGTCCCAGGACCATTGGACTCATCTGCCTTCCAAAATTGAGTTGCCTGGACAATTCTTGCTTGTTTCCCGCTGGATTTGGCCCCAGTACGACTCGTACTCCATCCGCCACGAAGCCGTGTCTTTGCCGCCCGGCACCGTGTGTCTACGCTGATTTAAAAGCGTTGGTACGCACCGTATTCCTCCCGGCCGCATCGCACCTAACCTTCCCCGCCGATTCGAGTCGTACAGCCCTGGCTGCCTGATCTGGTACGCATCAAGCTTCGTTGTCCCGCAGGTACGGTCCGTACACTGCTAAACGTACTGTACTGTGCCGTGCTCAGAGCCGAGACGCGGCATCGCACCGATCCTCCCCGTACGCAGTACGGCGCCGAAAAGTGTCGCCGCCTATCCGCACCGACGGTACGGCTCGAAAGCCGAACGCCACAGACTCTGCAAGCCGATCCGGACCATCCGCAACATATCCCTGAAGGTCCCGTATCAATGCCGCGTCCCGACGCCGCGACCCGACCAGACCGAATACGCTGCCGAGCTACAATCCGGACCCATCGACTTGTCCCGCACTGTCTGTCGCGGACCCCACGAAACCAAGGTACTTTGTTCTGTTCGCACCGCCGCGTGCACGTCAAAGACCCCGGAGTCCGCAACGATTGTTCGACTCGTACTTTCTTTGTTTTTAACGCCAGCGAACCGCACATCCAGGTACGAACCGTACAGAGCCTTGAAAGAAGCGTACTTATGTGAAAGAAGCGTATTTAACTAAAAGAAGACTATTTTTGTGTTTTAAGCCTTTTTACAAGAACATTAAACTTTAAAATATTATTGTGGTCATTTTACTCGTTATTCTGGTCTTGTGCTAAGCCTTATATAAAGAAACCTATTTTTATACAACCTTGACTGGTGTCCATTTGTGGTGTGTCATTGTATCACTGTATGTGTTCACAAATGCTTAACCCATGACGCCCTGAGAATAGTCTTGACTGCTTGCGCCACACTACCTAGAGGGTGAGGAGGGGTTATTTGAAAGGGTGATCCCCTTATCCTGACTTAGAAGTCAGAGTCCCTGCTTGTCACAAGTGCATACCTGTGCCAACCAGAGATTCCCAATTCTAACATTTAATGAAACAGCATTAACATTGTCTCTCTCTCACACACAGGGCAACGTCATGGATCTCCCCCCAACACTGGGGGGGAAGAATCACAGTCCCAGGCTCAGCGTGAAGACAATCCCACTGGCAGTGATGACCCCAGCCAACCTGGCCCCTCTGGTGCCCCAGCCCCTGCAGCACCTGTGTCAGGTACATTTGGCCCAACCACCACCCCCATTCCTGCCACATCCCTGGAAACACCCAGGAGCCCTGCTCGCACTGAACAACAGAGCCTGTCTGACCAGGAGGGACAAGGTTCTCCAGGCACCCAGGAGGAGGCAGGCAACCCTGCAAATGCCATCCCTCAGGGGTCCCGTAGACCCGATGTGCCCACAACGGCAGGCCAGGCTCGTGTGGGCAGGGGTGGTGGGAGTGGAGGCAGGCGGAGGCGAGAACCTGACCAGCCAGCTGAGGGATCCAGTATGTCGCACATACGCAACATCCTGGACACATACCGGCGTGACACCAGGGGCATCAGCCAGGTAGAGGAGACCCTCAACGAGATTAAGAACCTGCAGGCCGAGCAACATGCCAGTCAACAGCAACACCAAGGACGGATGGAGGACAGACTGCCTGAGCTCCTGGCAGTGCACACGGACATTAGCCGTTCACTCCATCGGATGGCCGACAACTTGGCCAACCCTCCCTGTGCCGCCAGGCAAAGAACAACACCAGCCACAGGGAAGGATGAGGAGGAGGAGGACTCCGACGGAGCATCACAAACATCGTCAAGGCCTGCATCTGGGGGTCCCGCGAGGAAGGTGGGTCATCCACAGAAAAGACCGTGAGAGGCAGCGTACCATCCCAATCTCCCAAGACACCTGGCCTGGCACCTGGACCTCTGGCGCAACAGCAGCCCCTCATCCAATGACATTCTCTGCCACATGGACTTGCTGGTCACAGTCTGACCAATGATGACCTACACTGTGGTCTGGACTCCGATGATTTCCAATGACAAGGATCCCATCTCCCCCTGTGAACCTTGGATTCTATGGACACTGTACAGCACCTACTTGTCCCTACTAAACACGCCCCCCACTGATAATAAATCTTTAACTCTCTACCTATATGTTGCAGTTTTTTAGCATGTGTCTACAACCTACGTGTGTGGAAATGTCAAACTATGCCTGAATGTGGAACTAACTCCAGCCATCCATACCCTGGGAGCTGAGTCTGGTACAGGACACACCTGGGTCACAATGTATCATCCGAAACAGACATGTAGCACAATACTCAACCGTGGTGGCCACATGCTGCTGAGGGGGGATTCTAATGCTGTGAGGACAGACCAATTGGGAACAGGAACAAGCAATGCGTAGAGGACATGGCTCATGTGGATGTTGCCTGGGAGTGAGTAGCAGATATGTCTTCGCAGTTCTGCAAAACATGTCCTGCATCTGTAGTATGTTGGATGTGAAGAATGGTGGGCAGGGCAAGGTTGGATGCAGGGAGATGGCCCAACGGGGTCTCGGCTGACAGACGTACAAGGTTGGTTTTGGGTCTGGGGTTGGGGGCCTGTCTCATGAGTCTTTGCGGGGAGTGTGAAGGTCATCTGCCAGCACACAGTTATCCATTGCAGCTATCTCTGGTGGAGGGTTATGTTGCTGGGGCGCAGGATGTCGAAGCTGAGGTCTGCAGACGCACCCTGGATGTGTACAAGTGTCCTGTGAGTGTGGATGTACTTGCTCCGTATAGGGCAGGGCAGTATTTCACACAGATGTTGTTGTGGACCTGGGGGATGGCCTGTCTGTCCACGGAGTGGATCTATCTGTGGATCATGTGCATAATGCCTAGTGAGTTACAGCCTTAGGCACAGATGCTTGAGATTTGCATGGCAAATGTGAGCCAGCAATACATGGTGCACACCATCTTGTGTGCATGGCCACTGTGTGCTTGTGCAGGTGTCTTGCGTGTGGGACACAACCACTTGCCCAGCTGGAAGGGGACAATCCTCAGATTATTATCTCATTCATGTACCAGTCCAGCCTCAGGTGGCTGCTGTACAGCCATACATCTATGGATGACATGCATTCTTGAATATTGGAACTGGCAATGTTTGCGTCTTTGGTGAGGGTGAGTAGCACTTGGCTATCAATGGCATACGAGCTGATGATGAGTTGCTGTGCGCATGTCATGGGGGATAGGGTAGTCCTAGACACATAGACGATTGACACGCTCAGAGATAATACCTGGGCCATGTGCCATATGTCAACACCATACTACAGGCTGAAGGCTTGACTCCCACTCCCATGTACTTGCTGTGGTAGAGTGCCGGTGGGGAGTAAGAGGGACATCACCTGGTTGGTGTCACAGTGCCTGGAATGCGTGGCAGTGCTGTGTAGGCAGTTCTAGTGGCACACTCATCATGCTAAGCTGCTGTGTGTGTGCTGAGGGTATGCCTGAGAGCATGCCGCAGATTTGCGGATGGACATTGCTTGGAGTGTGGTAGCAACATCAGACTGTAGTGTGATGTGGGTCATGCAAGGACATGAGGGTCACGCAATGTGCACGTTGCATGCACTGACGGACCATCCTTTGGCACCGTGTGACCGCAACAGTGGCACAGACAAGATGATGACAGGCCAAATGAATGGGTGGAGGGAGGAAGGGAGGATCATCTTGGAGGCGTGTATGTTGCCGAATCAGGATACTATCTGTGCCCTTGCTGCTGGGACTGCATCAGCATGCAGCATGTCCTTGAAATTATGCCACTAGTTGCACCAATACACAAATATGTGAGTAAGGACAACTGCAACAGGCAAATGTACATGATGGAGTGTCCGCTTTCCCATGGCACACACAGACACGATGGATGCACAATAACCTAAGATGACTGACCCAGGACCATGAAACCGAAGGCCGAGATGTGCACAGGAGTAGGGGTGGGCGGAATTTGTGAAATCCACTTTCGCAAATTATCGCAAAAATGTTTAAAATTATCGCAAACAAGCGGAAATATTGCGAAGATGTGGAAGTTTTTTTCCCGCATGTTCGCGAGATTTTCTGCATGGTTGCGGGTCGCCAACTTACCCATGTGGTTGTTCGCGGGCACGGCCATCTTGTTTTGAGTTGTCTCGCGGTGCATGATCGCGAGAAGAAAGACGTGATCGCGCGACGCATGATGTCACTGTGGGCGTGAACTGTCGCGAGACAGCGCAAATGGCTAAAAACAATACAACGTCTCATGGAGAACGCGACCGGATCAAGTAAACTTGTCGGCGAACGCAGGGATTCAGGTAAGGCGATCGCGTGCGCGCGAGAATGTATTATTTTACAGCGCGAGCAAGAAACAAATTATCGCCAAGCTGCGGAAACCGGAAATTTTGACATTTTCGCGCTCTCCGCGGAACGCGAAAATGTCAAATTATTGCAATTTCCGCGGACGGAACAAAATTTTCGCCCAGGCCTACACAGGAGACACACCCTCAGCAGGCGTTGATTGCCCCTTGTGGGGACCAACAAGCTCAAATACATACACAAACATGGACTTCATGCACAATAGACAATAGAATCCATGAGTAACTGCACGCATGTTGCAACAGTACACATAGACTCATATTCCCACACTTTGAATTAAATGCCAGAGATGCCACATGCAAAGTGGCAAGGGACCTGCATTGAGTGAGATGATGCACCTTGGAGGCTGAGGAACAGCTTTATTACTCAGGCTCACAACAACGGACACGCATCAATCTGAACAGAATCACAGATCTTTTGCCTGAACATGTGGGAGCTAAACTGGCCACCCCCTACACAACACAGAGGCTGTAAATCCATTGAACTGGCACACAAGTGTAGTGTGTGGGAGCCAAACACCCCTTGCTGCACACCGAGAGGCATCAAGTCCCCATTGAGCCTGTCACGGGGATGGCCCACACTATGTCCACCTGTAGCTTCCTGTATGTTGCCAGGGTAGTTGTACACACATTGATGCCCTAATCAGAATCCACTGTCCCATTACAGATGACGCTCACAAAGTGTGACCATGAAGTCATGGGAGTCATGCTACATGTCATGTACCCCATGGTGAGTTGACATGTATGCATAGTGACACTACATGCACAGGAGCAGGGCACACACATTACAAACACCTACCACACCCAAAAGGCCTTGTAGCAATCCTTACACAAAATGACTACTCACCATGTCTGTGCATGGAACGCTGATTCAGCACACATTGCAATACCCATGAGCAATAGCAGGAGGCTAACCATGACACGAGCAGACAGCATGTGCAAGTACCTGGGGATGACAGACACACCAGAAGTCATGCAAAACATTTTCATCCGCATGCATGGTCATTTACCCTACAGGAATAAGTGTGTCAGCATGCTATTAGAAAATTGAGTGACTCAGCTACAATGCATTGAATGACATCATCACGTGAGGGACACATCTGAACACACCTCTTAGGCACTTAGCATACAGTCAGCTGGACACACACATACCAACACATGCCACACACGGCTCCAAGCGTGCACACTCAGACACAGGGACTCACCATTATGAGAAGAAGTTGCGGATGAGCTGACTCCGGATGTCCTCCTCCTCCTCCTCGTCACTTGCCTCGTGACCAAGCCCTTCATCTTCCACGGGTGGATGTTCCAGATTATCCGGATCCAGTATGAGTGGCACAGCCTTCTCCACTGCCATGTTGTGCAGCATGCAGCACACAAGGAAGATTTTGCAGACCTTCACCGGTGCATATGGGAGAGACCCGCCTGTCTTGTGAAGGCAGCGAAAACGGCTCTTCAGGAGTCCAAACGTTCTCTCAATCACTCGCCTGGTCTGCCCATGGGCGCTGTTATAACGTTGATCTGCAGCTGTCCTGGGGTTGCGGAGAGCAGTCATCAGCCATGGCATGTTGGGATAGCCAGAGTCTCCTACATGGAAACATCATGTGAAGAAGTGGGTCAGGAGATGACGTAAGATACAAGGATAGCACTAAACACAGGACAAACAGAGGATACCCACCAACAAGACATGCTTGTTCGTTGTGCAGCTGCTGCATCATTTCTGGCACCCTGCTACGCCTCATGATGTAGGCATCGTGTGCTGACCCTGGAAAACGTGCACAGACATGGGAAATAAGCATGTTTGCAAGACACACCACAAGGGCATTAATGGAGTGATAATGCTTACGGTTGCGAAAGGCTACCTCCTGTGCCTGTGGTGGCACCAAAGCCACATGTGTCCCATCAATGGACCCAATGACATGGGGCATCCCTCCCAGGGCATAGAACTCACCCTTGACACCTGTCAACTGCTCACGAGTTGGGAAATGAATGAATTCATCCATGTGCTGCAACATGGCTTCTAAAACATCATGCAGGACACAGCTGAACATAGTTTGGGACATGCCACCAACAACAGCTATGGTGAACTGAAACGTACCCGTGGCAAAAAAATGTAGGGCTGCCATCACCTTCATCTTGGGGGTCAGCGCAGTAGGATACCTGTGTCGCAGTTGGAGGTGCGGTGCCAGCCTCGTGGTTAAGTTCTGAATCAACTGTTGGGAGAAGCGGTAGCGTCTGATGCAGTTACGTTCCCTCGTGGTACCCAAGTCTGGCATTGGTCGGGGTAGAGGCGGTGCTCTGCATTAAATCAGAAGGAATGACTGAGGGTGAGTACATGATGACATCTAGGTCAATGAACAGAGCACACGCTACGCTACTACTATACATCAGCTAATTTCTGAGTATGGCCTGTGCAACACAGCCCGGACACATCTGCTATCCAGGTGAAACCCCTGCAAAGACACAGCTACACCCGTTGATTGTCATATTCTACATTACATGTCCTTGAACTACCTATGTGCCAGTGTAAGTGAACAGCCAGACACGTCACAGGAGTAACATTCATCCACATATCTGCATTACAAGGATGACATCTCATACAGACAGCTTGCGGCCACCTAGACTCACATGTCACATGTCATCATTAATGTACAGATCACACACATTGCAATCAAGGGGTACACGTGAGTAATGGAAACACAGACATGGGGACATCGCAGATATGTCCTCATGTAAACGACTATCATGTTCCGAGCATCCAGACACACGTCACGTGTGAAGCCACATGTGGCATGTTGTGCGTATATGTGCGACATGCACATATACACACAGACACATGTTGGATGCAGAAACATCAGATCCAGTTAACGGACCACCAACAGCAAGCTCATGGGAACACATGACACACATGACATAGTCACATCGGGACACGCTGGTAGTTAGATGTCAGGTGGTAGTGTCACTGTCCCTGCCATCATGGGACACTTGCGGGTGTGGTTGACTGTGCCATTACAGTGATGCAGTGCTTGACATGTTTGCACTACATGCACACATGTGCTAAGTGGGAAGGAGAGGTGTGTACATAGTGCCCCATCACACATGACATGTGGACACAGGTCGTCACACATCTATTGTGAGAACACATGATGATACATGTGACATATCAATGCCTGACACGCATTGTCCATGCACATGAAGGACTGCCCTGACAATCACTTGATGTACATCCTCATGCGAGTGTGAGACCTCCATAGCTTTTGTTAGCGCATACTATCCCCATTGTAAGCTGTGAAATGCAACGTACCCACGCTCTGAGGGCATGGGTAGGGTCCGTTCCATGCATCTACATACCCACCCGTTTATGTACGCACCTACCCCCCACCCATATATGTATGCACCGTACCCCAGGCCCTACACCGGCCCCGTGCCTGTACGCACCTACCCCCCACCCGCGTATGTACGCACCTACCCCCACCCACGTATGTACGCACCGTACCCCAGGCCCTACACCAGCCCTGTGCCTGTACGCACCTACCCCCACCCGCGTATGTACGCACCGTACCCCAGGCACTACACCAGCCCCATGCCTGTACGCACCTAACCCCCATCCACGTACGTACGCACCTACCCCCGACCCGCATATGTACGCACCGTACCCCAGGCCCTACACCAGCCCCGTGCTTGTACACACCTACCCCCCACCCGTGTATGTACGCACCTACCCCCTACCCGCGTATGTACGCACCGTACCCCAGGCCCTACACCAGCCCCGTGCCTGTACGCATGTTACGGACCGTACACATGCACTCTCCGAGCATGTGTACGGTTCGTAACACTATCGTAGAGGTGCCCAACGTGTACACGTGAAACGCACCATACATGTGTTTGTATTTTCAAAAATCTAATTAAAAAAGTATTCTGGCTGTCATGGGTACAGAGGTTTCCTTTTCAAATTTTGCCTTCAGGTGGCCAGGAAGAGTCAGTTGGTCAAACATTTACAATGTTGCAAAGTGGTGGTTTCCTTGCACTGATGCTCAACATTTGAATCATGCAGATTTGTGTCATCGGTGTAGGTTTAAAGGGATTGGTGTAAACGTAGGATGCTAAGGAGTCTGACCAATCACCATGTATTCCTTTATGTGAAAGCCCCTGATCAAGACAGATATAAGGCAGCCAGCACCCCTGAGAGGGCACTTGCCCGCACAACTTTCCAGTTGACTAACTTGCTGCAGCATTGCATTCCTCTGGCACCATGTCTAGGACTGTGGAGAGGGCACAGCCATTCACCCAGGAGGAGAACCAGGCCCTGCTGGATGTGCTCCTCCCACAGTAACCCAGCCTGTATGGGAGACCAGGGGAACAGGTGAGTGCTGACTCCACTACCATTGACTGTGCACCTTTATTGTTACTTTCACTTCTGGCATTGTGTCCAAGAGGGGCAGACAGCCAATGTTGTTTAGAGTGTGTCCCGGGGGGGTGGGGTGGAGGTTATGTACCTCATGCAGAGCATGATGTAGTTCATGTGTCCACTCCAGCCTTGCATTGTGCTAACTGGTGACATTCACTGCATAGTGCATGACACATTCAGCATTGCAACGCCTTGGTAGTTTTTAGAAATACAGTCCGGAGGTGAATGTGTGTTCACCCCGGTGTGACAGGTGACTGTACCCACAGATGTGTATGAGTTGAGTGGACCTGTGGTCAGAGTGTCCAAGTGATGTGAACGCCACATGTAAATGGATGTGTGTGAATGTTCCCTGTCATGTGCGTGAGTGTGTATGTGAAGTGTTGCACCACAGCTGCATGGAGGAGGCAACAGCTCGACCCATCTGATGTGAGAATGAAGCTGTGCTGTGTGTCTGACTTGCTGAGCTCGTACAACACCTGTGACACCCCACAGTCAAGTAGCACATGTGCAGAGTGAGGCTTGTATCTCCTGTTGAGATGGGCAGGTGATTGCTCAGTGCCTGTGTGTGTCTGTGTACTCATCTGGGGTTGCATCAGTGGACTGTGGCATGTGTGTGCTTGGAGGTGCTGTCCATCAGCCTGCTGTTGCATGTGAAGCACAGTGTGTGCCATGATCATAGAGTGTGTTGCACCCCTTCTGCCACCTGTGTACTTTCAATGCCATGTAGTGCATTGGGACTTCCACAGAGGACAAGGTATTCAGTATTCAGCAATTCCTTGCCACCATCCTCTGCCCTGTTCAACATTGCAAAGATGTTAATATGTGTGTCTATGGTACATGGAGCTGGTGTAGTGATGTTGTTTCACTTTTATTCCTCATCACAGGTAACTGCCTACGAGAAGGGTCAGATCTGGAAGCGGATCGTCAGGGCCGTGAGAAATGTGGGGGATCGAAGACGGCGCCTACCACAAGTGAGGAAGAGATGGCAAGACATCCGGTGCTGGACCCGGCGGATCGCCCGGGTCCAGCTGAGACTCTCACCTCCACGGAAACACGGAGAGCGCTGACGCTTGACCCACCACATGGTGTGTGTCCTGGCGGTGGTCTTGCCTGACCTCGATAGGCAGTTAAGGGAGAGACTGCAGCAAGGAGGGGATAGGTACATGGATGTTGTGTTGTGTGTCACCAGCTTTTGGCAATGCTGTGTAGTCTGGATCCACTGCTGTAGTGCATATGTGCATAGCATTTACAGTTCCCCAATGTCAACCGGTGGTCTGATTCATCCCTTCCCCTCCTTGACATATGTCCCCTGTCTGTGTGTCATCAGATTAGCACATGGTCATCTAGGCTGGCAGTTAATCCATTGCACATTGCTTTCTGCATCATGTGGGAGGGTGGAGTGTGACATGTGTTGGTACCTTGCCTGTACCCCGACCTGTTCACTATGTTGTGGGTCCATATTCTTAAGCACTCATGGTGATCCTCATCATAGGAGTGTGAGGTATCTACCACACACCCTTGCAGCATGCATGACCAATGTTGTGGCCTCAGACATGATGTGCATGTGTGGGAGGTATGCATAGTGCCATGGCGGTTGCTAAGGTTGCACTCAGATAATACAATGGCCACGGATCACTGTGACCACCACAGTCCCCTGAGACACCCAGGCCTCACAATCATGTGTGTCACACGCCAGTTTGGCCATTCTCCGTGAGTTCAGCATAGTTTTTCATCAGTGGCATATTTCACTGAGCTCATTAGTACTTATCCAATGTGTGATACATGTGTCCCCTGTACAGGAATACACCATGTGTCTTGTGCATACTCACACTGTGCATTTCCTGTGTGGCTATTCACAAGTATCAGTTGCTGGTTGTATGTCACAGAACTGCAATGCCAGACTCAGGAGTTGATGTGTACCTTTGTGAATTTTCGCAGAACATTTTAGTTATCCCTGGTTAAGAGGTGGCACTTCTTGATCTGTCTCACTCACATTGCCTCATGTAGGGTGTGTTTGTGCGGTAGGGGCCTACATGGACTACCCTGATTACTCCTTGCCAGGTCTGACATGTGTGTGCAAATTGGCACGGCAGTGAATCACTTGCAGTGACCCAGTGATGTTGGCGGTGGGGTTGTTGTTTGAGGTTAGCAGGATGTGTTATTTTCAAAGTAAATGATTCCCGATCATGCATTTTTGGCACCTGTGTGTGTTCCTGGTGCAAGGGACTTTTGTCTTGGTGTACGTACATGTGTGTGGACATTCTGCCTTGCCATGAGGGTGTCTCCACAGTACAGCTATGCTATTTTACATCACTATTGCAGGCCCATTCTCTTATGCATTGTCTGGGCTTTGGCCATGTGTTCCACTCCACATGACAGGCATTGTGTCTTATGTGTGGACACCTGGAGTATTGTGGTGTGTCATTTGTGATTGTGTGCACCACTACTGTTTGTTTCAGGGTAACCAAGAGGTGGCATGACTTCATTGTATTGCTGTGCTCACCTGTTCACAGACACTATTTCCTCCTTGCATTTGTAATGAAATATTTGGCCTGGTATGTCCTTTTTTCCCCTTGTGTCCAAGTGGCATGGTGGGTCTTACAACTGGGGAGTACAGGGCCTAGATATGTATGGAATAATGTAACTGGTACTCATGATGCTTTACTGAGTTGCAGTGTTGCATGATGTGTTTGTACTCATGTGTCAGATGTATACAGGTGACTGATGGTTTGTGTACTTTCTCCTTGCCCACAGCGCCATCCACGGAAACCGAGGGAGACACCTGCACGGACCAGGAGGAGGGACCCAGCACCAGTGCCACCAGTGCTTCGGAGTCTGCTGGAGCCAGTGGCACGGAGGGCGTGGAGAGTCAGTCGGAGGACCTGTCTGGTGGCGACACCAACTACAACGACGACTGGTCCGAGGCTGACCTCTTCGAGGAGGCGGAGGCTGCTCCACCATCTAGCAGCAGCCCAACATCTGTCCCTGCCTCCTCCGTTCTAATCAGCGCCCTCCCAGTAGCTCCAGTCCCTTCTGTCCGTGCAGAGCCAGTGAATGTCTCCTTCAGTCCAGGCACCGCACCCCCTGCCCCTCTCACCCCTGCTGCCCTCAGTGTGGACATCCAGCGGCAGTTGCAGGTTGGGCAGGCATCGGTGCTGCAGGTCCTCCATGGCCACACCACACTGCTGACCCAGATGGTGTCGTTCATGGAGGGCATGTCAGCAACGCTGTCTGGCCAACAACGGCTTCTGCGTTCCATTGACTCTTCCCTGCAGGCAGCAGTGATTCTCCTGCAGCGCAGCGTCACCCCCCTACCACGGTAACATCCACAATACCCACTCCCATACCTGTCCCAAGCACACACAGACCTTCCCACACACACACCACACCAGACACAGGCACCACACGACCAATGAAGGGCAAGCACACACCTCCTGGCACGCACACTCAGGGGGAGTTAGGCACACTCACAGGGTCGGGTACTGACAGGCAGACACACAGCCACAGTGTGATTTCGCATGCCTCAAAACCCTCTACCTCAACTAGTCTCCTTAGCTCCCCTGCTACACTGTCACCCCAGCAGATGTTTCTTGCTGGACAGGACCTTGCCCACACAGAGCCACCACCACAGAAGCGTGCGAGAAAGTGCCCAGGCAGGGGAGTTGAGTCCCCTCCCACCTCAACCACTTCCACCATGAGCGCAGCGCCCCATCCCACCGCCACCACACCCTCCCTTGACCCTGGGCAATCCTGTGGAGCCGGGGCTGCCGTGGACGCAATGGCTCCGGTGTGCAGCGCAGAGCTGGCCTGCACCTTTGGCGCTGCCATCCCCCCTGTGTTGGACAGGTCCACCCCTGCACCCACCACACCTACCCTTCCCCCTCCTGTCCCTGCGGTGCCGGTAGATGGACCTGAGGGTTCCAGTGTGCAGGCAAGCTAGGGGGAGACGCTGTCCCATACGTACACCCAAGGACTTCAATAATGGACTGGCCATTGGCCTTTGTATACAGTCTTCTGTTCAAATTTATTTTTTGTGCTGAATAAAGCATTATGTTTTGGTTTGCACACTATTGCATTTCAGGTACTTGATGGTGGTGCTGAGGCTCATGGAGTTGTTGTGGTGGTAATGTGTTATGGTTCTGAGGAATGTTTTTGTGTGATGGTCACGAAGTTTTACCATGGTATCTGCGTGCCATTACAATGTCTCTGGTAAGATTCATTGTTAGTGTGTGTTCCTTGGGATTGGAGACATTGGCCCAAGGAGTGTTCCTTCCTCTGTGGCACCTGACAGCTTCCCTGCAAAGACTTGCCCAATTGTTGTGCTGACATGTGTCTACATTTCCTTTGTTGAATGACGTATCCCTTAAGCTATGGCCACGCCTGCTCACGGATGTCTGCGGCTGCATCTTCTGTGCCATCCTTGGTAGCCACTGTACTTGTGTATTGAGTATGTGTCAATTAATTCATTGTGGAAATCTCCATTTCCAGCACTATGTATGTGTGTAATCCTGGTCTAGCACACAAATGTTAGTTTTTCTGCAGAGTATTTGGGCACCTGCCTGACAATTGTGGGCATTGTATCTGTGGGAATTCCACCCTATTCCTTCCATGTGAGCCAATATCTTGGTGGATGTCCCTGCACCTGTACATTCGTATCAGTCCTGGGATGTGCCTGACAGTGTGTGTTCCCTTTGGGTCTCTTATTTTGGTGCACTTTTACATGACTATACAGTCTTGTGTCCTGATCTCAGGGTGTGTATTGTGCTGCATCAACCATGGGTGGGTCTGCATGTGTTATTTGTCGTCACACCCACATGTGGTGTGTCATGCATTGGGGGAAATACATCCATCTTCCTGTGAGTGGGACCCTGCTGTCAGTGATGTGTTGTTAGGGCACTATCATCATAGTCCAAACTCAGGTATGCGTACATACACACATGGGGTTCTGTGCATCTGATACTGATGTACACCCACCTCCATGTCCCTGGCCACTGCTGTTAGTGATATGCACACACCCCCATGTCTCTGGGCACTGCTGTTAGTGATATGCACACAACCCCATGTCTCTGGGCACTGCTGTTAGTGATATGCACCCACCCACAAGTCCCTGGGCACTGCTGTTAGTGATATGCACCCACCCACATGTCCCTGGGCACTGCTGGTATTCATCTGCACCCACCCACATGTCCCTGGGCACTGCTGGTATTCCTCTGCACCCACCCACATGTCCCTGGGCACTGCTGTTAGTGATATGCACCCACCCACATGTCCCTGGGCACTGCTGCTATTCCTCTGCACCCACCCACATGTCCCTGGGCACTGCTGGGAGTCCTCGGAAGCCACCCCATGTCTCTGGGCACTGCTGGTATTCTTCTGCACCCACCCACATGTCCCTGGGCACTGCTGTTAGTGATATGCACACACCCCCATGTCTCTGGGCACTGCTGTTAGTGATATGCACCCACCCACATGTCCCTGGGCACTGCTGCTATTCCTCTGCACCCACCCACATGTCCCTGGGCACTGCTGGGAGTCCTCGGCAGCCACCCACCCACCCACTCGCACCCTTGGTGCAGTACACTGCTGTCCTGTGCATTCACACACACCAATATACTGATTAACTCCTGCACCAGGCCCTGAGCCAACATTTGTGGCGTGTGTACGCCTTGTATCCATTGTGTACTGGTGCCCTAGGGGTACGGGTGATGCGGTCCATTACCCCGCATTCATAGGGTGGGTACGGTCCTTACCTCATATTCCCCAACATAACCACTACAATGTTGGTACGAACCATACCCACGCTCTGGGGGTGTTGGTACGGTTCGTGGCAACATTGTAGTGGTTCTGTATGTGTACGCGCCGTACCCACGTCCTGAGGGCGTGGGTACGGGCCGTACCACCATTGTAGTGGTGACTTAGGTCTATGCGTGGTACGGCCCGTACCCACGTCCTGAGGGCGTGGTTACGGGCCGTACCACCATTGTAGTGGTGATGTAGGGCTACGCGTGGTACGGCCCGTACCCACGTCCTGAGGGCGTGGGTACGGGCCGTACCACCATTGCAGTGGTGACGTAGGGCTATGCGTGGTACGGCCTGTACCCACGTCCTGAGGGCGTGGGTACGGGCCGTACCACCATTGCAGTGGTGACGTAGGGCTTCGCGTGGTACGGCCCGTACCCATGTCCTGAGTACGTGGGTACGGCCCGTACCTCCATTGTAGTGGTGACGTAGGGCTATGCGTGGTACGGCCCATACCCATGCTGAGGGCATGGGTAGGGTCCGTTCCACGCGTACCAGTACGTCACCACTGCAATGGTGGTACGGCCCATACCCACACACTCAGGACGTGGGTACGGGCCGTACCACGCGTAGCCCTACGTCACCACTACAATGGTGGTACGGCCCGTACCCACGTCCTGAGGGCGTGGGTACGGACCGTACCTACATTGTGGTGGTGACGGATACGCATGCGCGGGTATTAGTGGACACACCCCCCGAAGTGACCAGACCCTGGAGGTCAGGTATGTACAGTATATGGTATGTTTTTTATATATTATGTCGAGGTTATGTTTTCTGCCCCTCGCACCCCCTCTGCCCCTGGGTGTGGTTCTGACTTTCTGCGGCGTGCGCGGCGATTTCTGTGCACCAGGTCGTAGGCTATGAGGGCCAGGATGACACGTAGGTTGGTGTCCATGGCTGTCCGTTGCGTACCGCTGCTCCTTGTTCGCGTCGTCCTCAGTTTCCTGGGAGTTTTCGGCTGCCGGAAAAATATATACGTGCAGAATGACGTCGGCACGAATCGTACTTGCTGGTCCGTGGAACGCTGCCTGACTCCGTCCGGACGTCACGTACAAGAAGCCCCGGATCGGAATTGTGGGTATTTTTTGCACGCTCGTAAATTTTTACGAATCGGACGGAAATGGCCTATCGGGACGAATCGTACTTGCTGGTTTGTAAACTGGAAATCCCGAGTACGAGTCGTATAGAGAAAACGCTCTGAACTGCGATTCGTACCGGGGATTTCCATGATCGGAATCGGCACCAAAATGTACTTAATAGCTGGGACATTACACCACTCACGCATTACTTGACCTGTCAATTGTATTTGATACATATCTCACTCCACTCTGAGCAAAGCCCTTTTTGACCTTGGAGATTTGTACTACAGCACTTAAATAGATTTTCTCCTTTCTCTGTAGGAGAGCACAGTCAGTCCATCTAATATCCTTTAAAAATCTAATGTAGTTTCCTTTACTTTGGGGATTTCCTAATTGATCTTCTACTAGTCCTATGCTGTACAATGTTTGCATTACCCTGTTGGCCAAATGTACTCGTTCCTTTGGTCTTGACAAAATTTCCTTAACAGATGACATTCAGATTATTATTTCCATACTGAATAATGACATACAGACCCAAACAAATGTTTAAGCTTGCATGAGCTCTGTTGTTTGGGAAATGAACTCTAACTGCATTAAAACTAGTAGAGATAAAACAGGGGTTTTCAGGTTTGGCCGAAAAACAACTCTGCAGTCCAAATCTTGGTGACCAGCAGAATTGGGGATCTCCCAGGACCCAATTTTCATTGCAATGAATTTGGGTTTAATCTTTAACCAACAAGAACTGTGTCCCACTCCTTCATTCTCTAGCCTGTAAGGCCGTAATACACTTCTGATAGTCTCTCGGTTGGAGTAAGGGAGCTCGCTCAACCTTGGGCTCCCTGATTACCTCTCTCATCACCTTCAGATCATTCAAGACTAATTTTTGGTCACACTGCTCATGCTTCATTGTCTTCACACCTTGTGTGACCTATATTGGCTACCTATAAAGTGTTGCCTCACATTTAAAGCTTTATGATTAGTGCATTAACCAGCCCACAATTCTAGTCCAAGGTTCTTAAACATAAATAAAAACCTCACCTTCCAAGGAGAGCTCTCGGGTCTCTATAAGCCAAACTTTTATCAGAAGTTCTCTGAAGTATATCCCCCAAATAATTTTTTTGTTGAATAAAGTTGTATTTCAAGCAATAAAAGCAGTATTACATAAAATAAAACATACAATAGCAAACCTATTATGGTGATTTCATTACTTTACTATTGTAACATTTTTTTAAACTTTACTTTTTAGAGGTATGAGAATTATTTAAAGTGAACATACAGAAACTAGGAAAAGAAAGTAGGAGAAAGTACAGAATAAAAGAAGCAAGACAATAGAATAATTGATTAAAAAATAACATTATTTAAACAGCTGAGCAATTGGATACAAATATAGTTATAAGGCAACCATGGCAAACCACTACTAAATTACTTTTATTGTCTAATGAGAAGTATCTATCCTGTGATTATATGATTCAACCAAGACTGATGTTTTTAAAAGCCTTTCCAACACAAAGTTATTTGCATGAAAGAAACAACAAGAAACAAGTCCAATAAATTGACATTAAAAGTAGAGTTGCAATCAGAAAAGATTCATGAAATGCAAAACAACATATTTAAATGAATGGGGGCATTACATTGCAAAGTTTTAAAGGATTCAGACCATTCCATGGTCCAAAATGAAGTTAACACATTTACGTAAAAAACATAACATAGGAAGTAATGTGCCATCTTTACTATTACATGACCAACAAATGTTGGAAATATAATTATCCATTTTACAAATATAAAAATCAATAGGAAGGAGGCTAAAAATAAAGATAGAGTAATATTTGTGTAATTAGAAGTTTAAGCAATGGGAGGCACATTTTGCTCCACATTTATATGCAAATGTGTATTCTCAATATACTGATTTTCAGAAAATAAACTGAAAACCCATGTATTCAATTGGTTTTCTGACCTAGTCGGCATGTTGTTTCCCTGTACCCATTTAGTACAAGAATGGCCTTAGGGGTAATCGTTGTGCTTTACAAGACTCATGCCACAACATCAAAATTGTTTACTTTTACCCTAAGACATCCCCCAGGTGAATGAAAGTCTTGGAGAACTTATGAAATACCAGGGTAACTTGACCTAGAATTACGGATTCCAAAGGTAATTCCTAAATTCTCAGGGGAATCTCAGGATTCAACCAGCAATCCATGTTAATTCTGCACCCCCAGAGTTAATTGGACCCTCACAATTGTTAACTCTGTGGGTGCAGAATTAACACCAATGTGTCTGGCACACTCATAATTAGGCCCTGAACTGTGATTTGTGCAACGTATTTGGAAATTAATGTGTTGTACATTACTTTTACATAGTTGACATTAATAGCAAATATACTGCCTTCTCGATATGTTGTAAATGATAAATGTAATAAAACGTCCTGATGTACTGCATCGAGAAAGACTGTCCCTGTCTAACACAGACGGGAAGCATATTATTTGGATAAGTCCCACAATCTATAATACAAAACCTACAGACAAGTAAAGAAAAGTATTCCTTACTTCAAACATCAGAAAACTTAAATGTAAAAACGTTGCACTGCTCCGCAACATGATTACATTTAGAAAACCATAATTTGGAAGACACTATTTTATTGATGCCTATATGCAACCAAATCAATGCACCATGTTTGTGATTTTTAAAGACAAAAGCAATTAATAAAAATCCATTAACACTAATGCCATCACCCTATGTTTCACACCTGACTGAAAATGCATTTGTAAAGGTAGTTAAACTGAGTGTAATATTCATGCTTTTTACTAGGTACACTAACTTTAATTTTATTTATTTACCCACAATGCATGCATCAAATAGTCACTGTGGAATCACAATTGCACCACTATGGTTTTTAAAAAGCAACTTTCCATCTTTTTCATCACTGCAGTCTTGTGTTTTTAAAATGTCTAAAATTGCAACTTTCCAGTCAGATGGGGCTACTTTAAAAAGGTCAATGGTGTGTGTTAAGAAATCCACAAGAAGCTCTCCATCTCTGCTGCCATGGACATAGCATTCTGAAATGTCAATTTCGGATGGTAAATGGTAATATTCATAGTTAACTCTTTGCTCATCTAGAATTGTCCTCACATCCGAAGAAGTGATTAATGAGACCGTATCATCCTTGGCATAATTCTGGGCATGTTTATTCCATAATGTGTCCCATCCACCGTTTCCTGTGAAGGGGAAAATAAAGTTTATTATACATGGTAAGTCATGTTCTATAAAACAATGTTGAATGCTTGAAGAGAAATGAAAGAGATGCACTGACCAGAAATTTACTTACTCATAATCAGACTCATTGACTGTACTGCTGGTGTGGAAATCCGCAGGATAGGACAGACATTGCTAATACCTAAACAAACTATGAGGTCAAAGGAGAATTCTCAGTTTCAGAATGGCTCCTCTCCTCATAGATTTTGTTATAAACCTTCATCAGTGTGACCCTTTTCTCTGTAGAGCCTTGCAAGTTCCTGAATACCTTCCCAACGAGGATAAGGGCTGATCCCAAAATGTGGACCCAAGTGAGTCCCTGATTTGAGGTATTTATATACCAACCTGCAAAACTATGGCTAACACACCTTTTGTGACCCACTACATGTGAAAAATCAAGATGCAGCTCCATGATCCTCAAAAATTTGTTTCTGTCATTTTGATGAATTAGACATTTTTAAGGGGGAGACAGATGGTGGCAAAGTGAGCCACAGATAGTGCTGATCAGCTCTTCTGCCAGTCCCACATCATGTACAACCATGTTGTCTTTTCACCTATGGAGGCAAAAAGTGAGAGGACTGAAGCTAGTTTTGCCATTTTCAATAGCATACTTATCTACTCTCAGTGGGTGACAACAGCAATCATTAGTGTCATGGTTACACCCAGTGGAGGCAACAGCGGCAGCCATGCCTTCCGAACCCTAGGCAACGAATGCTCCAGTTGGGGCTCAAGAAAATCGAAAGGCTTAAGATTTAGCATTTGGAATCAGTCATTCAAGAATGGACAACGGGTGATTGAGTACCTGTCCAATTGAGCCAGTCTTCCAACCGATGGCATAGCCAATGTTTAGGATTCCCCAGTCAATTCATGCCTCTGTGATGCCATGCAAGGGACCTTAGAAGCAGAAGTTGTTGTGATATCAGTGCACCAGCTCCATGAGAAGACCTCAGATTCACCTGAATTTGGAATTAAGGTCACAGACAGGGGCTACATAGAGTGACAAGATGTATTAGGATGACAAAAAAGTATCCAGCAAACCTGCTTGTTCAGCAACAAATAGAGACACAAATGTTGCACTCAATTCTGATAGAATAACATTGGTCTCTTCCACTTCTTTCAAAGTAATTCACCTGAAAAACTAAAGCAATTCACTAATGTTGAAACAGACTCAGAAACCTTTAAAGGAAGCTTGAGTTCCACTGATAAGATAACCACCCTGAATTAAAAAATGATGAGCACATCCTCAAAGGTTCGACTAATGCACACTTGGTATCCCATTCTCTAAGTGCTAGACCATAAACCTAAACTAGGTTTTTAAAGGAGCCTACATACATTTGACGCTTTACGGCTTTTCGGAGGGCAAAATGACAATAGTGAATCTTCTGAAATATAATATATTCTTTATTCTAGACAGGGGTAAAACAGCATTAGATATGCTCGAAGCCAGCAGAGAGCACGGCGGGTGAGGCCTGAGGAGGGTACCCCACCACTGGCGTTGGGTGGCCACAGCTGGTCCTTGTCTGAGTAGTGGAGCACAGGGGTGGGCTGTCCTGAAGCCCCTGGAGTGCAGGACAATGCTGCGAGGGACGAGGCGGAGTGCCCTCGGAGAGAGCAGGGGCAGGTCGACTGAGGCCCGGTGCAGCATAGACTGGCTGCGGCAAGAGGCAAAAGGCTGCTGGATGGTAGACACACGATGGGGGCCTAGAAGTTGGATCCCGGCCAGAGCAGACTGTTGAGGGTGTGCTGACTTCGGCGCTGGGGTCGGAGAGACTGCGGCGGAGGTGCTGCACCTCAGCCTCTGTTCAGCCTAGAGGTAACGACGGAGGAGCACCTGAGCCCGGAGAACTGATGGGCTACCTGATGTTTGGAGGTGCCCTGTCCTTGGAGATGCTGGGGGCCACACCACGACCCTGTTAGCAAGAGCTTGGGGGAAATCTGTGGAAGACCTCGTGGACCTCACCAGCCTCTGGGGTGGATCCTGTAGACGGGGGGTGGCGGTGCCCCTCCACTGTGCCCACTCTGTTCAGAGAGCTCGTAGAATACTGCGTACTGGATTGCCCAAATGGAGGACCCCAGAGGCAACCCCGCATGGGGGGCCGCCCTGCGACAAAGTGGTGACCCGCTACTCGGGGCCTCCTGCTGCATACTGAGGGTGAGTGGCGCTGCGGGGAGCCCTTCCAGGAGGCAAGATGCCTAATCCCAAGCAGAAGCAGGGAGGGACCCAGCCCGCGACAAGATAGACTCCGCCGGTAGCGCAGAAGAGCGGCACTAATGAACCGGCTGGCGATGACGACTGTTGGACTTGGCCCTTCTGGCAAGTTCACCCCCAGAACTTTTTCCTGTGTTGTACTAGTGGTTTTAGGCCTCTAGGCGCTTTCACACTGTGCCCCAGTGGAAAGCGCGTGCGCTCTGTGTATGGTTTAGTGAGGCTGACCTGCCCTCCCATAGGAATGCATGGGGGATCTGAGTGACCGTGCTAAGTCCAGAGGGGAGAGGAGTGCAGGGTTGAGTTTGGTATGTGCAAACTCGTGAGATTAAATGCTGCGCGATGATGTGTGCGGCTAGTGTAAAAGTACCACTTCTAGACGCTGGCATAAATGTGCAGTGAATGTCTGGCTTGCGATTGGCTGGTGTGTCTGTCTCCAGGAGTCAGGATGGGTCTGCCCCGGTGGTGAATGGAGAGAGGTGCAGGTGGATGAATGGGAGGAGTACACCTGGGACCTGAATAGGGCTGGGCTTTCCCCACACAATGCTGGCTCCACCCCCTGTGGTGCGTCTAATGTCCCTGGCCTGTCCCGTGAATAGGGAGAGGGGCTGAGCAAAACAAAGTGCTCAGGAACCAGTTGCATCTGGTCCACCCCTTCCCTGCACCTTTGGAAACAAAGGATTTGGTGTATAAAAGAGGGGCTGTGACCCCATGAAAATGTTCTTGTTCGTGGACTTGAAACAACCAGGGGCGTGCTGCTGCTGGGGCCCAGGGGAAGGCTTGCCTCCCTGGGCCCTGCCCAGCCCCTGGACACCTGGTGGACTTTGTGGGACCTTTTGGCTGCTTTCTTGATCTATCGAGGACTTTGTGTTGGTCCTGAACATAGCGCCTGGAGAGCCCTTTATTCTAATTCCCCCAGAGAGAGGACCTGGGGCTGTGCAGCATCGCGCTGCTGAGAGAGGGAGAGGGAATCCCCAGACTAGGGATTCCCCCATGATGCCGGCCTTGCGGGAGCCCACCCGCTTATTTGGTTGCTTTTTGGTGCGCAGGTGCTCACCCTGCGTCTTCGGTTTTGTTTCATGATTAATGCGGGTGCCCAACCTGCTTGTGGGAGTCCAATGCGGGTGCCCACCCCGCTTCTACATTTATTTTCCCCCTCGAGGGAGCCTACCCCTCATTGTGGCCGGAGAAATAGCCGCCGCTGCCCAGCCGCAGCTGCCCGGAAGTCAGGCAAGTCTGCCTGTGACAGGGGCGGGACCAGCGGCTGGGTCAGCGAGCGGGAAGTGTTGTGAGCGTTGCGGGGCTCCCATTGGCTAGAGGGAGCCCCCCGGAAGAGGAGTCTGTGAAGGAGCCGCGAGGGCTCCATCTTGCAAGCCCCGGTCCCGAGATGGGGGACCGGGTGAAGCGCGGTGAGGTGTGGCTGCTTCCTTCATGGAGGGTGGGACCCCACCACGCCTCCGCAAGCCGACAGGTAAAAGTCCCGGGTCCCAGGAGAGGGCCCGGGTGTAGACGGCAGCGCAGGGCTCCCAGGAGTGAGGGAAGCCCCGCGCCGCGAGAGGAGTGAAGTCTCGCCCCGATGAGGAAATGTGATTTTCGATCGCGATCGAATCGACCCGCCATTTTGTGCTCCGCCACCATTTTGTGTTGCCCTCACTCAGGCAGCACGGCGAACCAAGTCATTTCTGCATTTCTGCTTTTTCTGCAACATCGTGTCGAAATAAGCCTTCTGCCTCTGTTTACGAAGCTGGTGTCAGGAACCGGCCGAGTGCACTAATACCCGTCTGGTTTCCTTAATCCCTGTCTCAACTATCTGTTGGTTCACACTATTCTTTCCTGACTCTATCTTATCATCTGGCCTTCACTGTCCTCTGCTCGTATTCTCTCGTTTCACAACTGTCCTCTAAAACACATAAAAGTGTCTCGCCATCTGCGAAGTCAGTTACCGGTCGTTAGATTGATTAACTTGTGGGAGGGGTGACAAACATGCATGGAGGAGAGGTTTCTCCGAGTTACATGACACTTTTGTTTTTCACCTTTTTCTATTGGTTCTGCTTTATTTTCCGACTCTTCTTACTGGTTCCTTTTTGTGTGCTTTAGGTGTGTTCTTGGTTAATGTATATATCACCTATGTACTATAAAAGACTGTGTGCCACGGAGTGAAGTGGCAGTCTCCTGAGAACCTACCTTGTGTATTGCTGGGATAACTGTGCTAGCTGCAGCTAATAAAATCCGATCTTTTATGCCGAACAGAGTGTCCCGTGTCTCTGTGCAGCTAAGCAGGAGAACCCCGAAGATATCAGGCGTACCCTGCGCCGCGTGGCCCATAAGGTTCTGGTTCTTCAACTGGCGCCCAACGTGGGACGGCTGCAGTGGTAGTGGTTCTGCCTGAAGGTCGTGAGGAACCCCGCAAGAAAATTCTGGAGGAATCGCGAGCCACGTTAAGCGACCCCTGTATGTCGAAGTGGTCCGAAAGTCTTTTGCAGCGTGGTTACTCCTTCCTGACGGCTACTGAAGACTGCTGCCCTGACTGCCGCCCTGCCTCAGCCCTTCTTTTGGTGATGTATGGTAAGGCGAGATGATAGACGGGCCTCTGTTGGCGTAAGAAGACGTCCTTAGTTAAGTATATTTGGTGGGTCGCTCCCACAACTTGTTCCTTTGTTTTGCCCTTAGGTCCTTAGATTCAACTATTGCAATAGCCGAAGCCGAGGGGTAAGTGCATTTGTACTACGTAAATTAAAATTTACCCCCTTGAAGTTTGTGAACAGTACCTGAGGCATCGCGAGATGCCTGGTCTGACTAAGTTTGGAAGATTTTGTTGCTTTGGTTGTAATAGGGATTCCCGACTTGAGGACTCTTGTCTGATTCCTTCGGTTGGAACTCCCACTTATGAGCTCTATTCAAAACATGGTGTTGGCCCCATTGCTTTTAACAAGGCATGGACCCGATACACGAAGAAAGATGGTGTTTTAAAATGGCCAGAAAATGGTAGTTTCGAGACTGATGTTGTAGATAATTTGGAAGCAGCGTTATTTAAGAGAAAAGCCCGGCCGGCAATGTTTGACTCTTTCCGCCTTTGGCGTAAGGAAGCCAAACAGAGAGAAATTAAGCAAGCAAAACGAGATAGGAAAACACAGGGTATGACGATTATACAGGCTGCCCAACAATTTAAAGATGACGAAATTAATAATGCGATGGAAATTTCAGAAAGACAGCATCGTATGGCAATAGATAAATGTTATCCAGTGTTGCCTATTTCCTCTCCCGATAAAAAGAAAGATTTAGAAGAAGATCCCCTGATGTCTCACCTATTGAGATTGCCTCCGCCCTATGTACAAGGTGCTAATGTACCTCCTTTGTTACAGCCTGTTCAGCCGCCAGCAGTACCTCCGCCTGCTCCGGCTCTTCTGACTTTGCCCCTTCCAGTATTATCGCCCCTACCAGCTTTGCCCTCGACTTCTTTGTCCTCATCTCCTGCTCCTACGCCTTCCGCTCCTCCTGAAATTGCTGGTTCTCTTTCTGTTAGTTTGCCTAATACCTTGTCCCCCATCCTTATGTCTAATTCGCCGTCTGTGCGTAAGCGACGCACAGACACTGTTACTGGTATTTTATCACCTTTCTTTGAAGCATTAAATGTATCACCGGCTTTTGCACAAAGACAGTCCCGTAGTCAGTTCCCAGCTTCTGAAGAACGAGAAAAATTGGACTCTCTCGCACGCAAATGGATCGAGAAGGGTCCGCAATATAGTGTGCCTGATATTATGTCTACCTTTTCGCAATTGAATGCGCCTACGCAAAGATATGTTTTTAATGTAATGTGTGACACTCTTGTTAAAGAATGGGAAGATACGAATTTAAATTTGGTTCCACAGGGTCTGTTAGATATTCAGGCTGATTTTGATAAAGGTCTTATTGTAGGTTCTAAAGTGGATAATGCTGTAAGGACACTTATCACCTTTAGAACTTTATTGTCCTCTCAGACTTTCCTTGATTCCGATCCTTCGGTTAGACTGACACTGAAAAATTACCTGATGAGGGAGGTTCCTCCGGTGTGGAAGGAAGCGGTTGCAGGTCAGGGTCCTAATCCAGCTGTTCCTGCTCACTTCCAGCGTATATGGGTACATGTCCCCTGGTAGAGATCTGAAGTTTTAGCACTCAAACAGTCTTTACCGGATCCACGGAAAAACCCTACGGATTATTATAAAGAATTGTCACAAACTGTTTGATGCTTGTATCATGAACTTAGCTGATATCGATATGTTGATGGGAAATGTTGTTCCACAAGCATTATGGGCTAAGATTCGTAAAGAAGATCACGTTCAAGAATTAGGTGGTGATTGGAATGCTATAGTTGCCGCAGATACAGCTCAAGTGGGTGGTGCGAAGCCTGATGTTTTGATTACGGAACTCCCCTGTAGAATTATTACGTTAATGAAAACGATGATGCCTGCCTTGAGAGTAAAATGGGATAAACTGGCAGCATGCAAACAAAAGAAAGATGAGAGTGTCTCCGACTTCTTCACTCGTTTTGAGGAGACATTCATTGATCATAGTGGTCAAGATATGGCTACAGAGGGTGGACAGCGATTATTTGTGGATACATTTGTGTATAATTTGCTTCCCGAGCTGTCACATAAATTAAAAGATTCCGAAAGTTCATGGGCTGTATCTTCTTCAGCCCAGATATTGGCTACTGCTCAATATTATGAAAACACGGATAAAGAAGAAAAAGAAAAGCAAGAGAAAAAGACGAAAGAATTAAAAACAAAGGTTCTCTTGCAACAGGCTTATCCTCCTCGCTATGTTCAGCCTCAGTTTCAACAGCCTCCGCAGTTTCAAAGGTTGTATCAACAGCCTGAACCATATGTTCCGCGACCTTTGTTAGGCCCTAATCAATGTGCCTATTGTAAACAGGAAGGTCCCTTTAAAAATAGTTGTCCGGTTTTATTGCAGCGTAATGGAACACCATCTGCTTCACGAGGTCGTGGTGGCCTCCAGTCGGTAAACAGAGGCAGAGGTCGAGGTATGTTGACTCAAGAACAACGTTCCCTTCCTCCTCCGAATTCCGTGAATTACTTTGATCAACAAAATGTTAGATCTGCACAGTACTACAATGAAGATCATTATATTGAAGGCGAGAATGAAAGTCTTCATGCTAACTAGGACAGCCATGGACAAAGTAAGGGAGTTGTGTTGATTCCAGTAGATCAGAATGGACCTTATGTTAATGTCACTACGATGAGTATTTCAGAGCCATTTCTTTTAGATACTGGTGCGATGAGAAGTTCTATCATTCATTCTAAACTCCCTGGGGCACCTTTGTCTGGCTTAACGAATGTATCTGTAGGATTTTCTGGCGCCCCAGTTCGTAATCCAGTCTCTAGCCCTTTACCTATTTCAATTGGCCCTTACGATCTAGAATCTCCACTTCTGTTGACGAATGGTTGTGGTGAGAATCTGTTGGGTTTGGACTTATTGAAAAGAATGTATGCTACAATATATTGTTCTCCTTCTGGTGTACATCTTACTTTAGGACAGAAACTGACTTCTCCAATGTACTTATCTAAAGACAAATTTCCACCAGAATTGCTTTCTCTCCCTACAACACTTTGGGCTTCGGGTCCGAACGATGTTGGTTGTCTTGAAATTCCACCTTATGTTGTCACTCTCAAACCTAATGTTCAATTGCCACATATTCCACAGTATAGAATTTCCACTGAAGGTGAAAAAGCACTTTTGGAAATTATCCATGATTTGATTCAGAAGGGTGTGGTTGAAGAAACAAGAGGAAACATATGTAACAGTCCTATTCTTCCTGTTCTTAAACGCACTGATCCTTCTCAACCTCCTGTTTACCGTTTTGTAATTGATCTCCGAGAGGTAAACAAAATTGTCGTACCACAGTTTCCCGTGGTCCCAGATATCACTGCCTTATTGACAATGATACCTTCCACAGCGACTTGGTTTTCTGTAATTGATCTGAAAAATGCTTTCTTTAGTATTCCTATTGCAGAAGAAAGTAGGGATATTTTTGGCTTCTCTCTTGGAGGCCGAAGCTTCCGGTTCAAACGCGCACCACAAGGCTATTGTGAAAGTCCCTCTATTTACAGTCAAGCTTTAAAGAGTCATCTTGATACTTTTCATTTACCATCCGGTGCTGCTCTTATACAGTACATGGACAATTTATTGATTGCTGCTGATTCAGAAGACATCTGTAAAGATGTAACTGTTGCTCCGCCGCCATTTTGTGTTGCCCTCACTCAGGCAGCACGGCGAACGAAGTCATTTCTGCATTTCTGCTTTTTCTGCAACATCGTGTCGGA
The DNA here is from genome assembly GCF_964204655.1 of Triturus cristatus. Lineage (NCBI taxonomy): Eukaryota > Metazoa > Chordata > Amphibia > Caudata > Salamandridae > Triturus > Triturus cristatus. The sequence goes on along the minus strand of NW_028188332.1, from coordinate 150,095 downwards.
ATAAGCCTTCTGCCTCTGTTTAGAAGCTGGTGTCAGGAACCGGCCGAGTGCACTAGTCCCCGTCTGGTTTCCTTAATCCCTGTCTCAACTATCTGTTGGTTCACACTATTCTTTCCTGACTCTATCTTATCATCTGGCCTTCGCTGTCCTCTGCTCGTATTCTCTCGTTTCACAACTGTCCTCTAAAACACACAAAAGTGTCTCGCCATCTGCGAAGTCAGTTACCGGTCATTAGATTGATTAACTTGTGGGAGGGGTGACAAACATCCATGGAGGAGAGGTTTCTCCGAGTTACATGACACTTTTGTTTTTCACCTTATTCTATTGGTTCTGCTTTATTTTCCGACTCTTCTTACTGGTTCCTTTTTGTGTGCTTTAGGTGTGTTCTTGGTTAATGTATATATCACCTATGTACTATAAAAGACTGTGCGCCACGGAGTGAAGTGGCAGTCTCCTGAGAACCTACCTTGTGTACTTCTTGGATATCTGTGCTAGCTGCAGCTAATAAAATCCGATCTTTTACGCTGAACAGAGTGTCCCGTGTCTCTGTGCAGCTAAGCAGGAGAACCCCGAAGATATCAGGCGTACCCTGCGCCGCCAGGCCCATAAGGTTCTGGTTCTTCACCAACGAAGAGCGCCGGTGAGTAGGGGCTCCTCTGTTGTGTGTGCCGGTCAAGCCACAGAGTCACTGCCCATGTACTGAGCAGCCCCCGCCTGATACGGGGCTGCTCCATCGTTGCTGCGCCATCCCGCCTTCCTACGAGTCCCGGAGTGGGACTCTGATGGCACCCATAGTGCCAGTGCTATTTTCTTATTTTAAGAGCCCCAGCTGGCTCCAACGCTATGGGGACATGTTATTTCTAGAGCCTATGTGGCTCCAACGTGGGCCATATTTGTTTAAAGGCTCCAGCATGGTGGGCATGGTTATTGTCGCTAGGTCACCCCCACGAACATAATTGTTCTAAGAGCCTACGTGGCTCCAACGTTTTGGGGGCATCTTTTCCTTCTAAAAAGCGCCAGTGCGCTCTACAGTACTGGGGGACATGGTGTGTGTAGAGCCTAGGTGGCTCCAACGTTTTGGATATTGTTTCAGGGGCCATTGAGAGCCCATGCCTCCTATTTGCCTTCCACAGCTGCGCAGCACTTAGTGCCAGCTGCAGCGTTTAGGCCCTCTTCTTGTCCCCAGCTGCCCAGCAAGTAGTGGGCAGCTGCTACGTTTAGGTTCTGGCGCTACCTGGACCCTAATGTGATTGCGGTGTTATCGTGATTCATGTGTTAATGCTTATGGTGTTAGGAAATGTACTATGTATAGTATGTTTTGCGCACCCTGTATTTTGTACCTCTAGATAGGATTTCTGCCTAGGAGGTTGTTTTACCTGTTTAGGTTGATGTTAGGGAGATTGTACTTCCCTTTGTGATGTACGCCCCTAGTATAGTTATACTTAGGTGGTGAGGTCTAATGCGTTAGACTAACGAGAAATTGCATAATGTGTTTATGCCCCTGTGATGGATGCAGGATAGGTTTTATACCTGATTCTAGTGTGATGGCGCTGAGGTCATTATTGCGCCAGTAGTTACTGGTGGGGCTCTACAGTTACTTTGTGTTTCCTTTGGTATATGTTCTACATTTACTATTGGTGATTTGTGCTAATTCTGACTATGGCCCATGTGGCTCTGTCTTGTGTAAATAGTCCCTTTTAAAATTCTACCCAGTGCCAGTTGGCACAGTGTAAATTATGTGATTATCATCTAATGTGTTTTGGTAGAATACAAAGGCTATTTTGTATATATAACCTTGTGTGGAGTTTCTTTTGTGGTGGGCCTTCGGTGTTGTTGCTGGGTGTGCGCACAAACGCTTTACACATTGCCTCTGGGATAAGCCTGACTGCTCGTGCCAAGCTACCAAGGGGGTGAGCAGTGGTTATGTTTGGCGTGTAACTTCCTTGCCCTGACTAGAGTGGTGGTTTCTGCCTGGCTTTGGCGCAAGCCTTAGCCAACCAGAAATCCCATTTCTAACATTGGTGATCAGCGGTGGGATAGGACTTGCGTTTGCGCAGTACCACAGCGACGGCTGGCTGCACTACAAAACTCTGCATTTAGATTTTCACATGGAAAGGGATTATTGTTTTAAATTGTTTTAAGTGTCATTTCTGTGGAAATGTGTTTCTGGATTCACCAGTATGGGTGGAATCCAGAGGTGGCAGCAGATGTGTGTCCAGTGCATGTATTCCCATTCCCAGTTCCCGGGGTAATGGTACCTGTGTCACGTGGTGGTCAGGTTGAGAAATCAGGGGCGGTAGAAACTGTCTTACCAGTCTTGGGAGGGGTGGGGATGAATGTGTAATGCGCTGGATGAATGTGAACGTCCCATTCCCAGTTCCCGGAGTAATGGTACCTATGTCACGTGGTGGTCAGGCTGAGAAATCAGGGGCGGTAGAAACTGTCTTACCAATCTGGGGGGGGGGGGTGTGTGGATGAATGGTGTGAGTTCTCTGAAATAAGGAGCTTGCTGAATACTTTGGTGTGAGTTCTCTGAAATAAGGAGCTTGCTAGTTGATTGGGTGTGAGTTCTCTGGGATAGGGAACTTGCATTGGGGAGTGATTCCAAAAGGAGTGGCTGAGGTTCAGCGTAGCCCAGCTAGGTCTCGGTCACGTCCTGACTCTGCGGAGAAGGAGTGGGTGGGACTGCGTGTCCCCAGGTGCCCGAAACCCAGTCTCAGGGCCTGGATGGTTTCTTTAGGGAACATCAGGTCGGGGCCTAGGCTGTACCAATAGGTCATTGAGGAAGATCTCCCAGTGTCTAGAGGATGTGGAGTGTCTGTACACATCCAGTACTTCTGGTGTCTGGCGGTACCGCTCCAGTTTGGAGGGTGCGGAAGTCCAGAGGGGGGGGTGAGAGGGGGAGGGATTCCCCAGTGGGAATCAGTAGGTCAGGGACCAGCCGGGATGGCTTAGTCGTCACTGAGTGACCTTGGTGTCGCCACTTCTGTCCTGGGGGGTCTGCACGCACTGTCAGATGGACAGGAGGTAGTGAGATCAGCGCCAGGCAGACTGTCACACGACCCATTAGTTATGTGTCACCCTCGTTAAGTCCTGGTTCGCCAGGCATCTGACCAAAGGGTACGTCCCTCGGTTGGGGAGCCAGTAGTCAGTGTTTCCGGATCTGGACGTAAAGGGCAGCTGTAGTCCTGAGGGCAGGTGGGGCTCATCTTAGGTGAAGAGACCCTGCTTTACATTGGAAGGGGGTGCAGAGGGAGGGAGTCCTCACTTCTGACCCCCGTGGATCCCAGGTGGTAGACCAGTTGGTGGAGAGAGGTCCTGAACTGGTGGGAGAGTTGTGTTCTGGTGGGTGCTTCCCTGGGAGGGTGCGGAACCCCAGAAGTAGAGGTAGGGTGGGGCATTCTTGCCCGTGACCTCTGGTCAGCCTGAGGGTGCGGACCCTAGGTTGAAGGATCAGTGGTAGTTGGGAACTACACTGAGAGGAAGAGTGGAGAACGGCTTGTATGTCAGGGGTTACTACCCCCACTCTGGGTTTGGCAAGGACCAGTGGTATCTGGATTGCCTAGGGCCTGGTCCTGGCCGTGGACAACTAGGTAGTACCAGTGGGGTAGCCTAGTTGGGCCTGAGTTTTTTTCAGTTGTTTTTTCAGATGCAAACACGTTGATTCAGAATGGCGTAGAACCGGAGGCTGTCCCTGCAGTGCGGGCCTGCGTCAGTGTTCTATCGCCCCAAGCAGGGAAGACCATCACGGTGGTGATTGGTCTGCCCTGCGTTTTGGCTGGAAGGGGGTTGTGTTGGACTTGGCCCTTCTGGCAAGTTCACCCCCAGAACTTTTTGCATTATCCTAGCCTTTTTCCTGTGTTGTACTAGTGGTTTTGGGCCTCTAGGCGCTTTCACACTGTGTCCCAGTGTAAAGCGCATGCGCTCTGTGTATGGTTTAGTGAGGCTGACCTGCCCTCCCATAGGAATGCATGGGGGATCTGAGTGACCGTGCTAAGTCCCGATGTGAGAGGAGTGCAGGGTCGAGTTTGGTATGTGCGAACTTGTGAGATTAAATGCTGCGCGATGATGTGTGCGGCGTTACTGTGGCTAGTGTAGAAGTACCACTTCTAGACTCTGGCATAAATGTGCAGTGACTGTCTGGCTTGCGATTAGCTGGTGTGTCTGTCTCCAGGAGTCAGGATGGGTCTGCCCCGGTAGTGAATGGAGAGAGCTGCATGTGGATGAGTGGGAGGAGTACACCTGGGACCTGAATAGGGCTGGGCTTTCCCCACACAATGCTGGCTCTACCCCCTGTGGTGCGTCTAATGTCCCTGGCCTGTCCTGTGAATAGGGAGAGGGGCTGAGCAAAACAAAGTGCTCAGGAACCAGTTGCATCTGGTCCGCCCCTTCCCTGCACCTTTGGAAACAAAGGATTTGGTGTATAAAAGAGGGGCTGTGACCCCATGAAAATGTTCTTGTTCGTGGACTTGAAACAACCAGGGGCGTGCTGCTGCTGGGGCCCAGGGAAAGGCTTGCCTCCCTGGGCCCTGCCCAGCCCCTGGATACCTGATGGACTTTGTGGGACCTTTTGGCTGTTTTCTTGATCTAGCAAGGACTTTGTGTTGGTCCTGAACATAGCGCCTGGAGACCGCTTTATTCTAATTCCCCCAGAGAGAGGAGCTGGGGCTGTGCAGCATCGCGCTGCTAAGAGAAGGAGAGGGAATCCCCGGACTAGGGATTCCCCCATGATGCCGGCCTTGCGGGAGCCCATCCCGCTTATTTGGTTGCTTTTTGGCGCGCAGGTGCCCACCCTGCGTCTTCGGTTTTGTTTCATGATTAATGCGGGTGCCCACCCCGCTTGTAGGAGTTCAATGCGGGTGCCCACCCCGCTTCTACATTTATTTTCCCCCTCGAGGGAGCCTACCCCTCGTTGTGGCCGAAGAAATAGCCGCCGCTGCCCAGACGCGGCCTCCCGGAAGTCAGGCAAGTCTGCCTGTGACGGGGGCGGGACCTGCAGCTGGGTCTGTGAAGCGGGAAGTGGTGTGAGCGTTGCGGGGCTCGCATTGGCTGGAGGGAGCCCCAGAAAAGGAGTCTGTGGAGGAGCCGCGAGGGCTCCAGCTTGTAAGCCCCAGTCCCGAGATGGGGGACCGGGTGAAGCGCGGTGAGGTGTGGCTGCTTCCTTCACGGAGGGCGGGAACCCACCCCGCCTCCACAAGCCGACAGGTAAAAGTCCCGGGTCCCAGGAGAGGGCCCGGGTGAAGACGGCAGCGCGGGGCTCTCAGGAGTGAGGGAAGCCCCGCGCCGCGAGAGGAGAGAAGTCTCGCCCCGACGAAGAGAGCCGGTGAGCAGGGGCGCCTCTGTTGTGTGTGCCGGTCGAGGCACAGAGTCACTGCCCATGTACTGAGCGGCCCCCGCCTGATAGGGGGCTGCTCCATCGTTGCTGGGCCATCCCGCCTTCCTACGAGTCCCGGAGTGGGACTCTGATGACACCCGTAGTACCAGTGCTATTTTCTTATTTTAAGAGCCCCAGCTGGCTCCAACGCTATGGGGACATGTTATTTCTAGAGCTTATGTGGCTCCAACGTGGGCCATATTTGTTTAAAGGCTCCAGCATGGTGGGCATGGTTATTGTCGCTAGGTATCCCCCACGGGCATAAGTGTTCTAAGAGCCTACGTGGCTCCAGCGTTTTGGGGGTATCTTTTCCTTCTAAAAAGCGCCAGTGCGCTCCACAGTACTGGGGGACATGGTGCGTGTAGAGCCTAGGTGGCTCCAACGTTTTGGATATTGTTTCAGGGGCCATTGAGAGCCCGTGCCTCCTATTTGCCTTCCACAGTTGCACATCACTTAGTGTCAGCTGCAGCGTTTAGGCCCTCTTCTTGTCCCCAGCTGCCCAGCAAGTAGTGGGCAGCTGCTACGTTTAGGTTCTGGCGCTACCTGGACCCTAATGTGATTGAGGTGTTATCGTGATTCATGTGTTAATGCTTATGGTGTTAGGAATTGTACTGTGTATAGTATGTTTTGCGCACCCTGTATTTTATACCTCTAGATAGGATTTCTGCCTAGGAGGTTGTTTTACATGTTTAGGTTGATGTTAGGCAGATTGTACTTCCCTGTGTGATGTACGCCCCTAGTATAGTTATACTTAGGTGGTGAGGTCTAATGCGTTAGACTAATGAGAAATTGCATAATGTGTTTATGCCCCTGTGATGGATGCAGGATAGGTTTTATACCTGATTCTAGTGTGATGACGCTGAGGTCATTATTGCGCCAGTAAGTACTGGTTGTGCTACCTGATTCTAGTGTGATGACGCTGAGGTCATTATTGCGCCAGTAGTTACTGGTGGTGCTCTACAGTTACTTTGTGTTTCCTTTGGTATATGTTCTACATTTACTTTTGGTGATTTGTGCTAATTCTGACAGTGGCCCATGTGGCCCTGTCTTGTGTAAATAGTCCCTTATAAAATTCTTCCCAGTGCCAGTTGGCACAGTGTAAATTATGTGATTATCATCTAATGTGTTTTGGTATAATACAAAGGCTATTTTTTATATATAACCTTGTGTGGAGTTTCTTTTGTGGTGGGCCTTGGGTGTTGTTGCTGGGTGCGTGCGCAAACGCTTTACACATTGCCTCCGGGATAAGCCTGACTGCTCGTGCCAAGCTACCAAGGGGGTGAGCAGGGGTTATCTTTAGCATGTAACTTCCTTGCCCTGACTAGAGTGGTGGTTTCTGCCTGGCTTTGGCGCAAGCCTTAGCCAACCAGAAATCCCATTTCTAACAACGACTCACTCCATTCACACCTCGATAGGGTCAAGGATTCCATTGCTGATACCAAGAATGCACTCCAGCAGGACATCGGGCAGTATCGGTGGGTTTGGGGCTGCTGCAAGCAGAACACCAATAGTTGTCAGACAGGGTCCAGGAAACTGAAACCGCGCTGGCAGAGGCCCAGCCAGAGCAGAGAGCGCAGGCTGCAAAGCTGGAAGATCTCTTCACCAGGGTGGCAATGCTTTAACGGCGGGCAGAGGATGCAGAAGGGCGCAATCGCCGGAACAATATCAAACTCATAGGGATACCGTAGCGAATGGAAGGATCCTACATGGTGGACTTTCACTAACAATGGTTGCAATCCGTGGTGGCCCCGGAGCTCCTGTCCCAGTTCTTTGCTTTGGATAGAGCGCATCGAGTGCCGGGTAGGCCTCCTGCCCCGGGGGGCTCCCCTAGACCAGTGATCACCAGAATCCTCCATTTCAGGGACAGCGACGCACTCCTCCGACACACACGCACCCACGGCCCCTATACCATCGAAAACAGTAAGGTGTCCATATTCCCGGATTTTACAGCCAGAGTGCAAGTCCAGCGAGCGTCCTTCATAGACTCCAAAAAAGCCCTTAGGGCAGAAGGAATACAGTACTCTGTAATATTTCCGGCAAGGTTGAAAATCATGCTGGACGGCACATCACATTTCTGTGACTCTCCAGAGGCAGTTTGGACCTGGATGGAAGCCTACAAGAAAGGAGCACCCCTGCCTAAGAGGCACAATACTACGGAAACAGGGTTGCTGCCACGCAGGAGGAGACCAAAACGTAACCGTAAAGGACCGCAAACGCACAGGCCCACAGCCTCACAGACTTTCCGCGACAGGCAGGTGGGGCTGCAGATAGAGGCGCCAAACATCTCGCCTTTGCAAGGCACTCAGACACCGGGGTCTTCGGCGGCATCCGCAGATGCGTCAGCTGACTCTGAGGACTCCCTTGATGCCGATTCTCTCCTGCCTAAGCTCACCCCACGGTTGGCTGATGATATCGTTTAACAAGAGGAGACTCCTGGGACGTCTCTCAGAGAGGCCCTTTGCTCTGCCCTCTTGGGAGAGGCATACTGCGGGATCTGGACCACCTACATGCATGACAGCGGGGCACAGCAGGTTATTGAAGTGAACTGGAAACTCAGAACTGCTGCCTGAGAATATCAGCAACGGATGGAGCGGGGATGAGGCTCCCCGCCTCACTCGCATTCTGCACTCACCCCCAACAGAAGGCTTCATCCAGTGGCTGGATGTGGCATTCTGACTGCATGTACTGTTTGGTCCGTAAGTTTGGACGGTTAGCGGTTGCGCTGCTGCTCTTGGGTTGGGGTGTTGAGGGTTTTCAAGTTTATATTAGCGCACAGTTACCAGCATATGCTCAAGATTATCTTTGGCAGGCGGTGCATGCACTTAGATTCCTATGGCAGACAGAAGGATGGGCCCAGGAGGAATAAAGTTCCTTACTTGGAATGTCAGGGGCATGGGGTCGCCAACAAAACGTCAAAACAAACTAAGCTGCATCAGGCATAGAGGGGAACTAGTGGTTATGCTGCAAAAGACCCACCGGACCCGGGAAGAAGGACAGCGGCTCAAACATAGATGGAGGGGCTAATTATACGCCACATCCTATTCTGCTTCCTGCAGAGGGGCCTTGATATGGGTACACCCCGGGACCCGACCTTGAGGTAGCACACACCCTAATAGACCCTTAAGGCAGGTATGTGCTGATGCAGGGGAGATTATTTGGCAAGGAGATAGTGGTGGGCAGTATTTACACCCCCAACCAGGAGCAACAACAGTTCCTTGGGGTACTCTCTGGCCCACTAGCAGAGTTGACCTCTCAAGACGTTGTGCTGGGTGGGGACTATAATTGTGATGTAGAGGTCACCATGGACAGATCAACACCACACCTCCGTGGCGTGCTGGCTAACTCCAACGCAAAAGCCCTGGGAACTTGGATGAGGCACTGGGACTTAGTAGATATATGGCGACTGCACCACGACCGGACAGGGTATTACTTGTTCTACTCCCCTCTGTATCACCTACACACCAGGTTGGATATGTTTCTTTGCTCATCCCACATTAGCACTCAAATGTGCCACTCAGAGTACCTAGGGCGCACACTGTCAGACCATAGCCCCTTGCTCCTGATGCTCTCCCTTAAGCCAGATATACCAGCCATTCCGACTTGGCGCCTAGACGTCACTATGCTGGGAGATGCATGTTTTCGGCAAGCGCTGCAGACATGTGTAACTGACTATTTTCACAACAATCAGGGGACGGTCAGCTCATCGTTGGTGGTATGGGACTCTTTCAACGCGGTTGTCAGAGGCCACTGTATGGGAGCGATGGTGGGGACTAGGCGAGAGATTGTGAATGAACAACTGGAAACGGAGCTTCATGGGCTGGAGGGTGGGCTGGGGCCAAGAGTGCGTACAACAAGACGTTGGACAGACTGTGGACCTTGGACGGTACGGAATACCGGAAGAAACAACACATAGAGGGCGGGAAGTCAGGCAGGCTGCTGGCCTGGCTTATCCAACCAGAAGCCAGAGGGTCTCCAATAACCAGATTGCAGGTTAGCGACGGCAGCACGACTTATTCCCTAAAGTTATAAACGCAAGCTTCCTACACTATTACGAGTCTCTGTATGAGAGCCCACTGGCCATACCGGAAACTATGTTCTAGGATTACTTAGAGAGTACCCCCTTGCGGTCCATCGATGCTGAGGACAACAAGGCTCTGGAGAGCCCCATTAGTCTGCACGAGGTTAGAGCAGCAATTAAGGAATTGGCAAAAGGGAAGACCCCTGGCCCGGATGGCTCCCGGCCAAATTCTACATGTGACCAGCTCATGCACCACTTGTGAGGCTCTACACACACTCACTAGAACAGGGCCACCTGCCTGTATCAACCAGGGAGGGGGTGGTGGTGCCCATTCCTAAGGCTAAATTAGAGACCACTAAGGTTACGGAGTTCAGGCCTCTGTCCATGTTGAATTTGGACTTCCAAATATTGAGTAAAATATTGGCTGGCAGGCTACTCCCACACATGCGTACTCTAGTCCACACCAACCAGAATTGGTTCATTCCTACTAGGTCCACCTCGGGCAGCCTCCAACGGCTGTATTGCACACTGTTCCACCGAGACATCCCTCACTACCCAAATGCAGCGGTCATGGCAGTGGATCTTGAAAAGGCATTTGTTTCCCTGCCTTGGGACTTTCTGCTGAGAGTAATGCATGCTATGGGGCTGGGGGACGAGTGGATCGGATGGGTTAAGCTCCTCTATACTCTCCCAACAGCTAGAGTTAGGACAGGCGGCGTAATCTCAACCTCCTACGATATTCATAGAGGAACCAGACAGGGATGCCCTTTATCGCCTCTCTTGTTTGCGCTGGCCATTGTGCCGCTGGCAGTGCAATTTAGGGTATGTTGCTGGGCGGCAGGAAATATATGATATCACTATATGCAGATTATATCCTTCTGTACCTACGGAATGGGGAAGAAGGGATAGGGGATGCACTGACGATTTTAAACGACTACACTGGGTTGACCGGCTTAAAGGTGAACCACCACAAGACACATGTATTCCCCCTGGGCCCTGCAGCCCCCTGCTGCCGGCTGGTACTAGGTGGTCCCCTCGGTCTTTCAGATATCAGGGTATTCAGATATTTCATGATCAGCATGATCTTCTGGAGGGCAACCTGAATTAGCGCTCCGCTCACTTAAATCGGTTGTGGCATTCTGGCGCTCCCTCAAGCTTCCAACCATGTCAAGAATACCGCTCTCTAAAATGGTCATGCTGCCATGCCTACTTTATTTTTTTGCAAATCTGCCAGTGGTCATCCCAAAGACCTGGTTTGTAGAGGTTGATACGCTACTGAGAGACCTGATATGTGATGGAGGCAGCAACAGAGTCTCCCTAGCCACTGCCCAGAGATCTCCAGACAATGGAGGGCTAGGAGCCCCGGATTTGGAGGCTTATCGTTTGGCCGCCCAGCTGCAGTGGCTGGCCCAGTGGCTCGAGGGGATTGGGCTGGAGAAATTAGACTACCCACCTAGTACGGAACTTAAGGGGGAGTTGCTGAACTGGCTAAAAAGCCTAGGCAACGAGACCGGCCCAGGAATGCTCTGGGTATGGTGGCCCTACAGTGTCAGTGAAGGGGCCTCACTCGAGTGCCAGGAGCCACATTGTACTCACCAGATCTTCTCTTGGCTGGATTGCCCAGAGGGGATACTAACACCTCCTCCTTGACTATGAGCCAACTGAGGGAGTGGGAAAATGTGGGACTGTCAAGACTGGGGGACCTGTACCTGGATGGAGCGTTGATCCCACTAGAGGACTTGATTGCCCAGTCCAACCTTCCAAGCAGACAGTTCCTGACCTATTATGGGCTGCAGAAAACCTTTCAATCTCTATGGGGAGAGGAAACACAGCAACCACAAACACATGGCTTACTACACGCCATGACTATACTGGGAACAGCAGGACCTCTCATTAAGTGGCTTTACCGGGCCTTCAGGGTAATGGTCGAGAATACACTACCCACACTGCGCCAAAAATGGGAACTCCTTATAGAATGCACTATCACAGATGCGGAGTGGACACGAGTGCTGAGATCACCTAAGACTATTTCTAGAAACGCTAGCTTTAAATATATCCAATTTAATGCCTTACACATGACTTAACTCACCCGCACAGACTTAATGTAATATGGGGCAATACAGACAAACAATGCCAGCGCAGCAGACAGCCGAACGCTGACTTTACGCACATGGTCTGGTGCTGCCCGCTACTGGTCACATACTGGCAGCATGTTATATAGGCAATGTACACGGTCCTGGAACGCACGATACCCTGTACGATGGAGGCATGTATACTCGGAATACTCCATAGGCCTACACACAAGAAAATCGGAAACCGATTCATAGACCTAGCCCTGGTGTTAGCTAGGAGAAGAGTAGCCCTCAGGTAGAAGTTCCCTATTGGTCCCGGCATACTGCATTGGGAAAAGGATATCATGGCTTGGGCTCGGGCAGAAGAACAAGCACTAATAGAGGAAGATAGCAGAGGACTACGACGCTGCCCAATAGCCGACCTGTGGTCAGACGGGGATGGGAAAGTAAGGATATAGAAGAAGATGCCCCCTCCCCTGCGGTGTCCCCAACCTCCCCATGTTGATAAACAGCGCTGCTCTATAACACAACCCCCCCATGACGAGAGGGAAAATGTTCGCCCACCAAGAAGACCGTTGCGACAGCACAGATGCACAAAGCTAGATTGAGCTGTCAGCTTAATGCCAAGATCACTTACCCGCTATACCTGCAACTGTTTCTAGTATACTGATGCGCTTGTTCTTTTAAAGTTTTTTGTATATATGTTTTTCTGTTCATGAGAACAATGTTAGAGTATATTTGATTGACAATGTTATGCGGCCCTAACCCCGAACCCTGAAATATCAGGGGTAGAAAATGACAGAACTGCTGGATATAGACAGATGTGATTAATACCTGCACTACTAAGATGTTATTTTCTTCCTCCCCCCATTGGCATCTGATCTTTGCAGATATGGACTACCCATTTATAAATGTGCCAAATGTTGCTAGATAAATGTATAACTACAAATTGAACTCAACGTGTAAAACTCAATAAACAAATGTATTAAAAAAAAAGATATGCTCGAAGCCTGGCCTAACAATGTTTCCATTGGAAAATGGGTGCTCAAAATTACAAATAAGAGAGGCGATCCAAATATGATTGACTGTAAAAAAGGAGTGCCTAGACTGCAGAGCAAACCATATATGATGTTGCAAAATCCTAAGAATCTCTGCAGTAAAACCAGTATCACCACAAAAGTGTAAATAGCCTAGTGAGACAGAGACAACCATCTCTGACTGATTTTTCCAGCATTTTGATCACCTGATGTGGGAATGACTGATTGGGCAATTCTGGTTTACCAATCCATTACCGCTCCAGCAACTCAAGTAAAATTCATGATGACGCACAGATAAAAGAACTTTCCTTGGGACCATCTTTCAACTGATTCAGATACATAGACATTAGCCATTAGCACTCTATATGAAGGCCTAGCCTGATAAGCTGAAGAACTAACAGTTCTTATCCTAGGTGGCCAGAAATATCTGTGCCCTGACTGAGCAGATGGCTGAATCTGAAAAATGCACTGCAGAGACTGAGGAAGAAACAGCACGGATAACTGCGTCAGTTCAAGGGCATGAGTGACAAGTTCAGAAAATCCAATGCAAAAAATTAAGGATCTAGACAAGCAACAGTGAACGGATAATCTTCAGGTGTTTGGTATTCCAGAAGGGCAGGAGGGGAATGATCCCCAGCAATACATTATACAATTATTCCAAAACGCATTTCCTGACCTAACTGGCTTGGTTTTGCCAATTGGCTTCATTTGGCTATAAATATGCATTCTAATTTGCTTACCACTACCAGACAAAGAGCCATTTTGATAAATATTGGTAAATATTTATTATGACACACAACCTATCTGAAGACACAACCTACTAATTCAATCCTGCTTAGCACTACATCTTTTTTTGGTTGATCTGGTTACTGCCACTTAAAGTTTTGTGCATTGATGGCGACTATCCATAATGATCAAACCATTGAAAACAGCAAGGGCACAGGTTTATTTGCAGAAACCTTCCAGACTGAAGATTCAAAGACATGGCCATACTTACTTTTGTACTACAGAAGTGGACGTTGATAACATTTAGAAACAATGTGAGAAATTAAAAAATGAGTCTTAAAGAAATAGGCATGGAAACTATACTATTGAACAAGAGGTTTATTCATGGCAGACTAAATACTGGCAGAGGGAATAATGGTGTATATCATCTGTGGCGGGACGTAGGGATTTTCGCCCTAAAAAAGGGAGAGAAGGGCAAAACAAGTTTGTATTCTTGTTGACAGAAGGTAGTGAGCAAAAACAAATGAAAACAAAGCAAAATGGAGGCTTTTAGCTATGAATTTATGATTACATGGCACCTATAAAGTTAATGTGCCCGAATTAATGTGGTTTAAATAGCTCCCTAAAATGACGGCTAGTTAAAGTAAAAAGTAGGATGTACAAACCACACATTTTCTGCTTAGCGGAGACAAATACCATTTATAAAGATTTTGCTGCTTTTCACGACTCTAGTTGAATGTACATTACAATAAACATATATCTGAGGAGTGATTGTCTTATCTCTAAGACAGTGTCCAAGATGGCTGTTGACCGATTTGATTCATGGGTCATGGCCCAACCAGAGATGGGGCATGTTCTAAATTGCATATGTGTAATTTATAATAATCTAGATGAGCCTCAGACTATTGATTTACTAATTTTAAGATTGAAAGCTTGACCAGGGGAGTTAGTCACACTTAGCAATTTCTGTTGCATATTGGAATAAAAAAGTGACTCTACTCATCATGCCACATCCTGTCTGTCAAGAGCTTGCAATGTAATACAAGCGTTGATGAAAGTTCATGGTCTTATCAATTTCTGTCAATAGCTGAAAAGAGATGAAACAGTCTACAAGTATTACTCCCCTCTCAATAAACATTACTCCTATGTAGATTTGGGTCTAGCTCCACATAAAATAGCATTCAAAGCTCATATTGAAATCTCCCCTAAAGTGACATTGCATCGCGGTCATCTTATTTATTCATCAAGGGAAAGCAGAAATGTAATAACTAATGCTCCCCTTTCCTTGATCTTGAATACAAAAGGGTTTCTACCCACCCTACATGAGCTTCTGACTAATAACATAGATTGTGAACACTCTCAAAGCATATTTCAGGGGAGTTACTATTACATTTTTTTCCAATTGAAGCAGGATACAAAGTAAAAGAGAGGAAAACATTTATTCAAATCTGTTGACACTAGAATTGGAACTTGCCAGATTAATATAGAGCCAAGCTCCATGACATAAAATATATTCTTCTGCAAGTGGTTGAATATAAAACAAAAAGTGGCCATTCACTTAGGGTCATTCACTGAGGGAACAAGCTGCTTTTGCCTATAAAGTAAGCAAGGGAGCAGATTATGAATATGGCAAATCATTTGGTAAAGCCATGGCTTATAAAAGTAATGAAAAAATGAATAAAGCCATTACATCTTTCTTCAAGTTAGTCATTTCATTTCAAATCCTTTATTCGATATTTAAAAAATATCATAAAAGTACAGTAATACATTTAAAAAACATCATTTCAGTGCATTTCAATTACATTGGGCTTCACAAAGTACATTTATCATCAATTCATTCAATATTGCCCCCTAGTGTTCCTAAGTCTTATTGCAACTTTAATAAAATTCATGGTACAAGCCAATGTCAGTGGGTTCTCAGACCTTTGTAAGTATAAAAGAGCAACCTTGGCATGTCTAAACTTCATTTGTTTTAAAATCCTGAGTAAAAAGCTACGTCTGGGTACCGAATAAAAAGGGCATAATAAAACAAAGTGAAGGGTATCCTGCGGAGACCTATTGTCACAGCCACAGGTACCCTTCTGCTCAACTGTAACAGTAAAACCAAGTGGATCAGCCAACAGGTGATGTAAAAGGTTGAGCCTAAATCGGGTGATTAAAAACCTATCCTGTGTATTGTGCATAAGAGCGAGGTACGGTTCCATACCTTCTACTGTCTTTACCATGCTGTAGGCACAAACTGTGGGCTTGCTTTCTTCAAGAGCCGCTCTACGTGCAGTCTCTTTTGCATAAAAAATTATTTTAATTCTAAGTTTTTCCTCGGGGATTATTGTTGTTGGGTTAAAAAAGAGGTCCTTACAACCTAATACCTCCAAAGCAGTCCTTACATAATTCAGCCATGGAATGCATATTCCCTTGTCTCTGTCCATGCAGTCTCTGATTATTTGTCTGCTCAAACTTGCCTCCATATTGGACCAAATTCTTAGCCAAGCCGTGAGAGGTCTGACCTTAATCAGATCCTCCATGTGTACCCTTCCCAATTCAGCATGAGTAATGTGGGCCGGTGTACTTTGTGAAGTTTGGAGGATCTTTCTCAGGAATTTGTTTTCCTCAATCTGTATTTGTTGGGTACATACAAAACCCCAAACATCAGCCCCATACATTACTTTGGGGCAGCAGATTGAGCCGTATAGGTGCATAACTTGTTCTGGAGACCACCTGCCCAGCCTACGCCCGTAGCTCATTATGGCCCCTGTGGATGCCACTAATTTTGAGCTTCGCTCTTCAATTAAAAGTTTAAAATTTAAAAGCCCATCGAAAAGTAAACCCAGATAGGAAAAGGTCTTAACTTGTTCCATTTTGTATGTGCCTATTTTATATAAGAACTTTTTACAAGGTTTAGATCCAGCCAGCAGTACATAGGACTTAGTTAGGTTGGCTGATAGATCTAAACTGGCCATAAAGCTAACGAACCCATCTAACAAACTCTGGAGACCTTTAGGTGTGCGGGCTAAAAGTACTGCATCGTCAGCATACAACAACACGGGAACCGGTCGGGAGCCTACTCTAGGGGTATCTACATTCAGTTTCCATAGTGCCTGTTCTAACTCATTTATGTACAATGAGAACAGGAACGGGGCCAAAATGTATCCCTGTCTCACCCCGCTGGTGCAAGGGAAGGGTGCCGTAGTATCACCCTCCAGATTAAATCGCACTTTAGCTGAGGTGTTCCAGTGGAGTGCTCTTAGGATGTCAACTAAGCCCTGATCTACCCCTAGTCTGATCATCAGATCCCAGAGCTTTTCCCTATTGACATGATCGAAAGCGGCTGAGAGATCCATGAACCCCAGATATACAGCCTGATCACTTGCAAGGGTGTATTTAGCCTCTAATAAATAAAGATTCAGGCACTGGTCTGTAGTTGATTTTCCGGTCCTGAACCCATATTGCAAGTCCGTAATTATTTGGTGTTCTTCAGCCCAGTCTAATAGGCGATTTAAGACTACTCGCCCCAAGACTTTGGCCGTCACGTCAATTAGAGATATGGGTCGGTAACACTGCGGATCATCCTTTTTTGAAAATTGGGACTATTATAGCCTCGGACCAGGATCGTGGCATACTCGTTGCAATCGCTGTATTTATTAACCTTGTTAGAATTGGGGCCCAAAGATCAACCCTACTTAAGTAGAGATCTGGGGGAATTCCGTCCGGGCCTGGGGCTTTATTTTGTGTCAATCCTTGGATGCCCACTACCATTTCCTCCAATGTGAATTTGATTTTAGTCACCCATGGGCATGGTCTCCCATCACCCCTAGAGCTCTCAATTGAATAATTATACAGTAATTCAAAGTGGTCAGACCATTGCTCCGGGAGGATGGTTGTACCAATTACTGGGGCAGCAGTATCCTGGAAACAAGGTTTGTTTATTATTTTCCACAATGCACTTGAATCTCTTCTATCTACTGCATCCCGTAGGTCTTCCCATGCCTGTAATTGGAGTGCCGATTTCCTTTGTTTGATTGCTTTTTTGGATGCGGTCCTGCTCTGTGCAATACGCATCTTGTCTCTTGGGACTATTTTTAGACATTCTTTTAACTCTTTGTGGGCCCGGGAGCAGTTTTTGTTAAACCATCTGGCGGAGGATTTGACTTCCACTTTCGAGGTTAATTTTAATAGACCATCTATGAGGTGTGCCACGGACTCAAAAGCTTTAACCACAACAGGTCCCTCCACTGAGGGGTCTAAGCACACCCCAATCATCTCTTTGCCTTTCTCCATTAAGGATCTATAGAAGGCATCCCCATCCACTTTTGCCCAACTGAGGCGTCTTCCTTTATCGGTTACCCTCACTGTGCTAGTTGCCTTGACCCTTTTCGTTGCATTACGGGAAGACCAGTTCTTAATCTTCTATACTAATGGGTTATGGTCACTGAATATGCTCCATTCAATGTCTGCCTCATTTATCCATTCCCGGAATAGATGAGAGACAGCTATGTAATCTATAATGGAGCAATACCCTCTTCCCCTAAATGTTGGAGTGACCTCACAGCCATCTTTGGAACCCACCAGGTCTAATGTGTGCCTTAACGCGTGGTTTTTCAGGACCCTCTCAAACTCCAGCTCTTCCGGACTGTGTTCAAAATGCGGCCCTTTTGCCAATGTGCAACCAGACCAAACACCCTCCATTGATCTTAAATTAGGGCACAGGTGACAGTTTAGGTCTCCCACCAAAACCACACATGGGGCCATAGCTGTCTTCCTTTGATCCAACTCTTGAGTCAGGCAATTATCCAAGTCATATATTATTCGCCCCTTCCCACCCCCTGCTATGGCATTATATACATTAATCAAGATGACATTTAGCCTACTTGCGTGAAACCCAATAGCTTGTGTATTAGCTGAGTTCCAATTTAAATCGGTCAACACTCCTTCTAGCTGCAGATCCACATAAATAATTAGCCCTCCTGTTGCTCTTCCCGGGGCCAATTTCTGTGCGGGAACAGAGAAACACTTGTACCCTGCTAAGTGAAAGGGATTGTGGTCCACCACCCAAGTTGCCTGCAAACAAATTACATGAAATGTGGTGATATATTGCCTCCACTCCTGATTATGAAATTTGGAGGACAACCCAGCTATATTCCATGAGACCATTTCAATCCCCTCTTGTGATTGTCTCCCTTTTGGGACAAGGTTATTATAGGTAGTGTGGTCAGATACTCCAGTGCTTACATCTATATTGATCGCTAGCATAGTCTGAACAGCTTGTGGGTGCTGTATTTGTGGGGACACATGGGCTACTGCCTCAGTAATCTTGTCCTCCTTTAAGCATGCAGAGCTACCCAACATATTTCCTGTTGTGCATTCAGTTACAATAGTTTTATCTGGGATCCTCCCCCCAATTGGTTAATGAGTGCAGATTTTACTCGTCTTAGGGTGACAAGGGGCCATAGTTGTAGAGGTAATTTGAGCAGTATTCAGTTCTACGAAAGTTTGCTCAACATGATCTTTCGCCCCTTGCAGTCAGTCCAACTCCTCCAGGGACATAAGGGGATCAAACCTGTTCCTCAGGGTTAATCTACCTTGGCTCCCCGGGAGAGCATATGACTTTGTTCCATAGAAATCCTTGCCACCCCAAGAACGCTCGTCTGTGTCTTGATGGGCCCAGTTTCCAAACAGTGTGCTTCTTCCATTAGCATAGAAGGACCCCAAAGGTAAAGAACTAATATTGCTACTGTGAACAGCCGGGCCCCAACTTAGTATGTGATCGACTATTCTGTAGTCCCTAAAATTTACCACCACACAGTCGCCTACTGCATTCTGTTGCCTATTCCCTAGCCACCTTACCCTTCTTACATGCAAAATTTCCCCCTGTACGTCCCTGGGCAATGGCCTGTTCTTGTTCAACCAATGCGTGACTTTGTTTTTAAGCTCGTCATGCAATTCTGTATAACCAGGTTTTAACTCTGGGACCCCTGTAAGTATGATGACATATGGGGCTGCCTCTGGGGGTAAATTTATACAAGACCCGTTATTTACGTGTTTAATAGAAGGTGTTTCTCTAGGTTGGGGCAGGCCCAACAAATTGTGCGGTAGCGCCAAGATTGCAGAGGCTATGTTCGAAGGAGGGCCTGTATATGTTCTATCACTATGTGAGTGGTTCGGGATTGACAATAATGATGGTCTTATGTTAACATTAGAGGGCCCTGCTACGGGATTATCTAATGGGGTGGTGGGCGTATTTTTGTTAGGCTGCTCTTCTACCGTGGTTTTAGTTATTTGTGCAGTCAATGGGTTTGTGCTCATTGACTCTGTGACCAAATTATTGGTCGATAGTGGTAAGAGAGTGTTGCCTATCCCTCCCCCCCCTTAGCTTCACTAAAGAGACAACTTTATCCAACCTACTCAGGATTTGTTTCGTCTGAGCATTGATAAGTTGCTCAAAATATGACTGTAGGTCACTGATAATATGGGACACCCACCCAGAGGGTACCTGTGTATCCAATACTTGGTCCCTACTATCTTCTGCAGCTACAACATCTGGGTGGTTAGGGACCAGACGGTTTCTGGCCTTTTTATATCCAGGTTGTCTCTTACTGTTCCCCTTTTTCTTGGCAGCTCGTGTCTTAACCCCTTTACTGTTTACATCTGTGCCCCTAATGGGAGTTGTCTGTACAGGGGTAATAATTGTCAGCAGGGTCTCCAGAGGCAAATCATGAATGGTCATTGGCATATTGGTGTCAGGCGATGAAAATTGGCTCAATTGAGGGGTTAATGAGAGCCGTCTTTCAGTACGCTAAATTTTGTTTGAAACTTCGCCGATAGCCTTGAGCAACATTCTATCAATTGCGGTCTGCTGCGCTGGTACTTGGGGGGGAGTTCCTTTTGAATAGCTCATTTGTCTTAAGTTTAAATGGCCCTTGGTGCTCAATTTGGCAGATCGAGTTTGTACTTTTGCAGCCATTCTACTTATACACTATAATGTCAGTGTCACTGCGTAAGTTGCAGCTGGGTGGTCCCTTGGGGGCCCAATTATCGAATGTTAACTGCGAGGTAATAGGGGGCCACAATCGCCTCTTTTTTTTTTTTAACAACATAGCAGTACCTTGGTGAGCTCTCTGCAGCCTCTTCTGGATGTTAAAGGGGTGGCCCAGCCCTGCCTCGTCCTGCCCCGGACGGCCACAGATGGCCAGCTCTTTGCCCGGGCTTAGCCCGGCGCCGCCTGCGCGCGTCCCGCGAGGCAGGAGGCGTTCCCTTCACTTAAGGCGCCTCTGGGCGCGTCGATGGCGTCACTGGTGCACCGGTCCCTGTGGCAGCTGGGTGATGTAGTCCCCAGCTGCAGCCGTTGCCCTCACGGTGCGATGTGAGGTGTGCAGGGGAGGGAGCAGGATGCCGTTCCCCTCACGGCGCAGGTGCTGGTGAAAGTGAAGCCGTTCCCCTCATGGCGCTGGTAGGAATGAAGCCGTTGCCCTCACGGCGTGTTCAGGTAGGAGAACCTGTGAGCCCCAGGAGCGTTCGGCACTCCCTTCACTTAAGGCGCCTCTGGGCGCGTCGATGGCGTCACTGGTGCGCCGGTCCCTGTGGCAGCTGGGTGATGTAGTCCCCAGCTGCAGCGGTTGCCCTCACGGCGCGATGTGAGGCGTGCAGGGGAGGGAGCAGGATGCCGTTCCCCTCACAGCGCTGGTGCTGGTGAAAGTGAAGCTGTTCCCCTCATGGCGCTGGTAGGAATGAAGCCATTGCCTTCACGGCGTGGTCAGGTAGGAGAACCTGTGAGCCCCAGGAGCGTTCGGCCACAAGTTAGTCAAAGAGGCACTGTGTCTCAGCCAAAGGAGACACCCCAAACAGTTCCTAATCTTTTACCAAACACAATATAGTGTATTTTGTGAAGACTTAGTATGTTCTCCTGACTCAATACTCTTACTCAAAAACTGTTAATAAGCTGAAGCTAAATAAAATAAAAACTAGCTTATTAGATGCTGATATCTTTCTAGAAGAGATTAGATCAGCCATACTATCCTTACCATCTGGGAACAATGCTACAATCCTATTGGATTTTTTAAGGCATTTATACATCAGTTAGCTCCTATACTTTTGTAACTATCATTGGCATAGAACATGGTTCTGAAATACCATTTCATGGAACTCAATCAATATTGCAGTTTTTTTAAGACATATGATTGTACTTACCAATATGGCAAAAATATATGTAGAAATCTTAGCCACTCACCTTTTTTCATTATTGAGGTACTTGTCAGTCCACAGCAACGTGGCTTTATACTTGGACGTGATGCTACCATTCACCAAAATTAAGCAATCTCATTGTATGATTCTGCTTTAATTAATTAGTTGGAATGATTCTCCAAGATGCAGCGAAGGATTTTGATAGAGGTTTGTGGCCATTCTTATGGGCAGCCTTGAGTATGATGGGATTCAGTGTGAAATTTGTTAACCGTGTCCAGGCACTTCACAAAAAACCCAGAGGAAATACCGTTATTACCAGTCTAGTGTCCAAATTATTCCTGATTAACAGAAGCACCTACCGGTTCCCAATGTCCCCTTTTCTGTTTGCAATTTAGCTAGAACTCTATCTACATTGGAAAATGGATAACACTTCAATATCCCCATCATGATCAGTGCGGTCAGAGTTCAAATCACTGCTCATTCTGATGATGTGGCCATATATTCTATTGATGCCATCAAAGCTATTTCTGATATTGAAGGCATTGGCATAGTATCTCATTATAAACAGAAAACTATTAAAACAAATATTATTCGGAATTTCAAACCAGGGGGAAACATTGGTTCATAACTGATGATGCAATGTGTTCAATGAATATTCAAAATGTGTCATTGGGACCGGTTACAGATTAGTATCATTGGACAATATAATATTCTGAAAATGAATCCATTTTGTTTCATGCAATCCTACTGCTTTTGCAAAATTCTTTATTTAGGCAACTAGAATTAGCCATTGGCATTTTTATATGGGGTATCAGAAAGCTAGAAGATTGAGCCGATTCATGAAGCTAAATCAGAAAAAGTATGGATGGGCCTTACCAAACTTTAAAATGTCCTTCTGGGCATCCTTTGGTTCATGTATATGCTCTCTTCTAATGAAGAGAGGCGATAGAAAAGTGCTGTCTACATAGGAATTTGTCATTGGTACAGAATCCTGTCATTGTTTTAGTTCAGAGTCTAAGGGCCAGATTTATGAACACATTTTCCCATTGACACAGAATGGGTAAAACTGTTTGATACATCTGGCCCTAATTACTTTAAATTACTGAAATATAAGACAATTCAAGATGCCTGAAAAATATGATTTGTTATCATATATCACTAATGTCAACTCATACACACAGATTTGGAGTAACACTTTTTCCCTTAGTTTTTTGGTGATTGTACTCATCACAGATGGCACAGAATTGGCCTGACGGCCATTGGTCAGTATTTCTTAGATGGTTTTTTCATGTGGTCTCAAGGAAAGGCACCGGACCCATCTGTGAGAACATGCATTGTCATTGCAGTGATCCACCGGCTCCCTCAACAGCAGCACCCATCCCCGCGATCAGGAGTAGGTCTTACCATAACTATATGTGTACTCAGGTCCCACATTAACTCACCGGCACCCTCCCCAGTTGGATAGTCGGTTATGGGTACAATGCTTGTCACTTAGAGGGAAAGAAAGAAAGTGTGACAAAGATCACCAATGGTCCAATACCAATGACCTTTACTCCTAAAGAGGGACATTTGAAATATCTCTATCAAAGAGACTTTAGCTGAACTTGCATGACCTTCATAACTGATTTACTTGTACAAGTACAGCACAGAAGTTAGTGAGGATGCACTCCTGGGACTGGAGCTGTTGCTCGGCTCTGACACTGTGGTCTCCATTTTTCCCCACCTTTAGTGGGGATATTGTGTACATCATCAACAAGAATTAGTTCTCTCAGACATATCATGATATGCTTTGTGAGCTAAGCAGAACCCCACCCCTGCTCCTCATGTGTGAAAATTTGCTGACCTTAAGGCTAACTTGTGAGCTTAAACAATGTGTAAGAAATTGGGTTAATGGTTGTGGGGGGTTGAAACCCTTCTCAGGCAGCAACCACAATTCTTGTCAGGGTGAAGCCACAAGCTTGGCAGAGCTGTCAGGCTTAACATAGTGGCTATGTACAGTGTAAAGTATTCATATAGCAATTCAAACAGCAATACGGTGAAAATACACCAAAAGAAAGGTTCCACAACAATTTAAAAACATTGAGTAAAATTTGAAAAAATAATTTCACACCAAACAACCCAAATCTAATCAGTAGAAATGGAGTTATGAATATTTAAGTGAAAATTGCACCAAAAGTCCCAAAGCGCCACGAGTGGCGTTCTGGTTCTGCATGACCAGGTGAAAGTTAAAAGATAAAGCCAATCGCGATAGAGCGCGTGTCTGATACAGGAACCAGGTTAGTTCAGCTGAAAAAGGTACCATCTCAGTCAAGTGTCAAGAGTTCCTCTCATGGAGAAAAGGACGACAAGGAGCAGGGAGAGTCTTTTGGGTTGTAGAAGTAGAGCGAAGGGCCATCTGGGCATTACAGACTTTCATTGATGTAGCGCAAAGATCCTGTCGGCATCTCAGACAGGGCAACATTGGCGGTCGATGCTGTAGAACTAAGAGATGACTCACTGAAACTTTGCATTGGTGGCTGGTGCAGTCAGCTACTTTTTGGTGGGAACAGGCCCATTATCAGTCAAGAAAAGTCAGAAGACTTAAGTGGAGCTCAAAAGAGCCACAGCAAAAGTTCAGGACCTAAGAGGTGCCACTTAGGAGTCAGGAACTCATTCCAGGAGAGAACAGTAAGGCTCAGGCGGGGCCAGTTGCAGGTCTAATTGTAGGTCAAGGCAGCAGGTTAGCTTGGCAGTTGCAGCGAGTTTCTGCAGCTGATATTTCTAGGCCTGGGCAATGAACTCTGCTCCGTTTGTGGAGTTTTGGTAAATTTCTGCACTCCGCACTCCGTGTAGCTCACGGAGTGCAGAAAACTTCACTCTGTGTAGTGCAGTGGAGATATGTTTCCCCGTTTGCACGCGCCAACAGTATCTTGGAGAGTCTGAGCTACCGCTCAGGTAGTATTTCTACCATAGCGAAATGAAGATATGATTGAATGGCAGTTCACACCATACTCCGCTGCTTGCAGATCTCCCTGAAGTCCGCAAATTCGGCTCAGGCCTAGTTATGTCACTGCTACACAGAAAAGGAGGTCAGCTGGCTTTCCCATGCCTATTGTGAGGGTTGTCTTTGTGCTGGGTGGAGGGGGGAAATTCTCTCTTAATAATGGTGATGTGATCTCCATACTTGAACGCCCCTAGTAAAGGGGTACTACATGTGCTCAGTGCCTGTAAATTAAATGCTACTAGTGGGCCAGCAGCACCGATTGACCCTTTCCGCTTAAGTAGCACTTTAAATATGTCTCAGACCTGTCACTACAGACTGTGTGTGCAGTTTTAAACTGCCATTTCGAGGAACACGCCGGATTACTGAGGATTTTGTTCGGGACACTACCGGAATTCGAGGCGCATGTTAAATAGACTGCATCTCGTGAACTCTTCGTGTTATCTTGGAAATGTTGTGAAGAGTGGAAACATTAAGTAAAGCTCTGATTAAGTTCCCCTTGAGGGAATGAAACGCGTTGGCTGACCATTTCTTATTACTCCCCAAAAATATTTTTGAAATAAAGAGGACATTTGAAAATTATATTTTGGTTCTTTGGACTGCTAGATACGTGCACCCCCATTTCTCTTTTTTTAAACTGCCATTTCGACCAGGCAAAAAAAACTTTTGTCAGGCTCAAACTTTCCTTTTTAATAATACTTCTCCCCTAGGTTAGGCAGTGTATTTAAAAAGTAGGACATGTACTTTTAAGTTTTACATGTCCTGGTGGTAAAAAACTCTTAAATTCATTTTTCAATATTGCTAGGCCTGCCTCTCCCATAGGATAACACTGGAGTTAACATGGCTTTTAATAAGGATGTCTTCCAAATGGCAACAGGTGAACAGTTCATCTTTGATGTCTTTGGAACTGTAATGAAAAGTCCTCTTTTATGGTGAAGTTGGATTATGAATAACAATATTGGAAAGGCCACTTATAGAAAGTTGGTATTTTCCTGCCTTAGCCATTTAGTGCCTGGGTCATTAGACTGGGTGTAGTTGGCAGTTGGTCTTTGTGTGTGTTTCTCTAATAAAGCTACATGCAATAGAGAGCTTATATGTGCCTTAATGTGCCTTCACTTGCAGGTTGGGATGGCAGAGCACTACTTACACCTCAATAGGCTCACAGTCTGATTTAGATCTTGGCTGATGGAATACTCAAGATGGGATACTTGCGATAGAAACGTGACGGATATCCCGTCCACCGTATTATAAGTGCATTATATCCTATGGTATCCGGTTATTAGGACTTGGCATTGCCCTCACAGCCCGTAGCCTCATCTGACCCACCTCTGCAAGACACATTCTTGCCACACGCTCTCTCATCACAAACCCTTCATGGACAGCAGTCTCAACAATGACGCCAGACTCCCCATCGCTGGCACGCAGCTACTTGGAACACACGCATCGCCCAGGCTGCGTGACACATCCTCTATGCCAGACTTCAAAATGCAAGCGCCTCATTGACGGGCTCCTCTATGACGATGTAGGATCTTGCATCGCAGACTTGTAGCTCCTCTGAACCGACTCATCAACATTAGCTGCACGACTCATCCTTGACGCGGGACCTCGCAATGCTCCGCAACCAGGCTTTAAGGTACACTTTTATAACATTTTAATGTCTTAATTGCATGCCAGGCCCTTTACTATCAGAGTTGCATAAAAAGTGCCAAGATATGTCACAGAATACACTGCCATGGAATGAAAATAAAAAATCAGAATATTGATCGGGGGATGTGAGTGAGGAATCTGGAATTACATTTTCTTCCTTATAATAATTCAGGATTGGTACTGGACCCAACAAAAACTGTTTACAGTCAGCCTACTTCTCTACATGAAGTATGGGAGATGTGTCCAGGTGGGGTGTGATATAGTGCATGTTCTCAATTGTTGCTCAAACATACTTGGACTGTGGCTTTGACTAGGGGATACTCTCAACAAAACCCTTGATATTCCACTACCCCTAATGCAAAAATTGATCATGTTGCATGACATGACTGACTTCTCTTCTTTAACAAACCATATACTACATTTACTCTCCACAGAGATCACCATGGCCAAGATCTCTATTCTATGCCACTGACGAATTACCACACCACACCACATGCTCATGATGAGTGGATAACTGAAAGGTATACAACTGCGTCATATTAGAGGCTCATATACAAATTACAGGATAGTTAGGACGTTAATCTTCAATCTGTTCACCTTTTCTCAATGATAACTCATAGATCGACAGATAGGGTAGGAACTGACCTAGAACTTCTTTTTCGATACTCCCTGCCCCCTCCCCTACCCCCTTCCCTACACCCTCACCTCATTCACCATCTTTCTCCCCAAGCAACTTATTCTCAGCACAATCAAATATATCAAGTCTAATGACCACACAGCTGCAACACTGTCTATTGCTCCCTACCTCACCCAGTAATGCCATGGCCATGTATGCAAACAGCACACTTTGGGGTATATTCGCAAGAACGTGTGCTAAACGTCACCAAAAAATGCTAACGCAACTTTACACATCGCAGCCCATCGCGGGGAAATAACCCCATGTTAACGTGGAATTCACAACATGGTGGTAGCATGCGATAGTCCGCCGAAAACTTGGCCAATGTCCGCAATACAACCACCCTGACGGAGATAAAAACACAAACCACAACACCAGAAAACGTGCGATGAGCCCATTCGCAATGAGGAAAGCAGGGATAAGCACCGCCAGGACCTGGGAAACACACGGCAGGTGGGAATAAGCACAAGAAAAGCCTATAAAGTAAGACAGACCAAACAGGAAACAAGAGCCAACCACAATGGAGGTAACCTGAGCCAGCAGAAAACGCCACCAAACCCATTGGCAACAAAACATTGTACATGGCAGGCCATCTTGGACAAGATGAATGCAGCCTGAGAGTGGAGGAGGACAATGGCAGAAAACCAGAACTCCAGCAATGATGCGAAAGGCACAAACAAGCAGAAACATGCCAACAACAAGAAGGCAGCAATGCACACCGGAGGTGGGAGTCCAGCGCCACACCAGGAGCTGGATGACATGGAGGAAATGGTGTCCACCACATCAGTCTGGAGATGGTGGCAGGACTCGGGGACCGGAAACTGCACCAAACAACAGCAACAGGGAGAGGAACCAGCAGGGACTGGGGGACAGGGGGAGATGGGCACAATGGCACACATGCACAACTAAGCACAGCACAACTGCAGACAAACCATGCCCAAGAGAAACAACACCAACCAGGAGCACAAGTCACACAACCCGGCAATGTCACACCACTGAACAAGCACATAATTGAAGACAACACCGCCTGAAAGGGAGAAGGGTGAGCCAAATCAGAGCTGAAAGGACATCTCACACACACAATGCAGAACACACACATAGGAAGCAGAGCACCCCAATATCGAAAACTATGTGGTACAAACACCAACTTGTTCACAACCAAACACAGGACACAAGTGCACACGCTTGTGAACAAGAAAACGACCATACGCATCTGGCAAAGCACGAAACAGGGACAGGATAATGCACAAGTACAAACACACAGTCCTGATGGGGTAGCAATGCACGTATGGCAGGGAGCCAGAGAGTCCGTGACACACACATTGGTATACAAATCAAGACACAACACAGTTGGAGACAAGTGAAAGTGTGGAAACTTTATCAACAAGTGCCAGTCAGTACGGCCAAGAGAAGTGCCACGATATGCAGACAAATGCAGCAGCATGTCTGAATGGGGAACGTAGGAAAGCGCCCATGTCCACCTCGGGGGAGTCCCTCACCAACACAAGTCAGTGCCAACCCACGTTAGTTGTCCACGCCTGTAACTTGAGTCCTGGCCAAGGCCAATGCAGCCATGTCCACTGTCGTGTTGGGACATGTGTGAAAAGTATCAGGGACCCCCTGTCCAATTTATGTGGTAATTCCCAGGGCACAACATAAGTGAAATATATATCCCTAGGCAATATATATAGTATGTTTCTAAATTAATAGATAACCATGTTTATCAAGTACATATTAGATACAATAAACTGAGTGTAAAACATAAAGTGGCTAAAAATTACCAAGAGATTTTCTATAAAAACTGTTATTTATTAAGCAATTAAAATACAAATTGACATATAGTTCCTTTTCTTATATGTACAGATTATACATCAATCAATAGTCTTTCCCTCTCTTGTGTATACAGTTATATATACATCGACATATTTGTACAGTTTAATAAACAGTAATAACAATTATCTAAAATACAATAATTTTTTGTGACAGACCAGTAAATCTTTACAAGACAATCACATATATGGATAAAAAAGAAAAATCGTGTTTCTTTGTGGCAGACAATATAAGACTTTTCGACGCGCGTTTCGACGCCAACTGCGTCTTCATCAGGAAAAAAGCCACACGTTAACCTAAAATAAAATTTCAAAAATTACACTACAGTTTTTGAAAACATTTTGACTGAATTGACCTTGACCTTGACCTTCACCATAGTGGACTTATTAAATAGTAAACGTGATTCAGAATTTTAGGATAAATTAATGGAAAGTAGGGTAGAGTGAAAAGGTATAAAGATGTTTGATGAAGCGTGGAGATATTAGGGTTTTCATTTCTTTTTACTGTGAATTTCTATAGAGTGACTATTATATTTTCAATAGTATGATAGTGCTCTATTTATTCCAGACATATTTGCTTACTTTGTTTATCTAATTACTCTGTCTTTCTTGCGATAATCAATACGGGTTTTCCTCTCATATATGCATCAGCTTCCTTTATATCTTTCCTCTATCTGTTAGTATCTTTTATTTACTTTCCGCTGTTACGTGGATATTCTAGAAAAAATACATAGAATTCCGATTTTACACATTTTTCTTTACCGTATATATACGTTGATTCGACTAGGTCTCAATTGTTACTTACAATTATATCAGATGATGAAGTTTTTATATCTGTTTAATCTAGTTTTCCTTTCTCTGATTATTATCAGTACATTCCATATGCTGATATCCTCATCTATTGTACTGGAAAACAAAAAAAGGTATTGTATCATTTGATTCTATCATAGTTATAAATATAAATGATTATACTCATTCACAACAAACATATACCTGTATATTGTATTGTCAATCCTTTATTCTATTGATCCTTTTTGATGAGGTCACTTATATAAACAAGCATTGGCATAGCCAATAGGTCTCGCTTTTGGGACCTTATAAGTATTTAGTTATGCAACTGTTGCATAGTTCAACACTTATAAGGTCCCAAAAGCGAGACCTATTGGCTATGCCAATGCTTGTTTTAATCAGGACCTGTGAGATCGATGTTGAACAGGGTACTAGATGTTATTATGCTTGCCAACAAGCAGGCGTCAGTTTCTATCTCGCTTCTCGAGTGCCTTAACCATGTGATCTGGCTAGTGATGAAACAAAACTGAAACTTTGATACCCATTGAAATACGGCTGCAGGGAAAGCATTTGTTGGAGATCGGTCTCGCGGCGGATGGCTTGAAGAGGACTGTAAAGTACGTGTTCTTTATATTATATGTGTTTTTTTTTTTTTTTTTACGAAACGCTTCAATACTGCACTTCATGCGCCGACAACCGGGAAACGCCAGTTCACCCACATTCCCATTCTAAGGATGAGGGAAATGCCTCTCATAATGTTTCCCAGCGTCCAACTCACTTTCATTCCAACACGGATGTGGCATAACAGCTTTAGTTGCCGGTTTTGGAGCTGGGGAACCCGGTTCAAATCTCCGTGTTAACTATTTTGTGATTCTGCGTAAATCTCTTAATCTCCCCGTGCCTACAAAAACATGAATCCGTCCTCGTGAAATGTAACTGGTGGTCATGTAAAGCGCTCGAATACCTTCGGGTCGAGTTGGCGCTGTAGAAAACTGAATTGCTGTAATTGCTGGTGAGGAAATAGAAGGTTCTCAAAATGGTTATGCAATTGAGAGGAGCGTGAAAAGGCGACGTTTGATAACATTAGAACGCAATTAAAGAACGGAGTTTGTCATGCAGAGTTGAAACCCGGTTCGAATCTCCGTGTCAACTATTTTGTGATTCTGCGTAAATCTCTTAATCTCCCCGTGCCTACAAAAACATGAATCCGTCCTCGTGTAATGTAACTGGTGGTCATGTAAAGCGCTCGAATACCTTCGGGTCGAGTTGGCGCTGTAGAAAACTGAATTGCTGTAATTGCTGGTGAGGAAATAGAAGGTTCTCAAAATGGTTATGCAATTGAGAGGAGCGCGAAAAGGCGACGTTTGATAACATTAGAACGCAATTAAAGAACGGAGTTTGTCATGCAGAGTTGAAACCCGGTTCGAATCTCCGTGTCAACTATTTTGTGATTCTGCGTAAATCTCTTAATCTCCCCGTGCCTACAAAAACATGAATCCGTCCTCGTGTAATGTAACTGGTGGTCATGTAAAGCGCTCGAATACCTTCGGGTCGAGTTGGCGCTGTAGAAAACTGAATTGCTGTAATTGCTGGTGAGGAAATAGAAGGTTCTCAAAATGGTTATGCAATTGAGAGGAGCGTGAAAAGGCGACGTTTGATAACATTAGAACACAATTAAAGAACAGAGTTTGTCATGCAGAGTTGAAAGTACATGTAGGATAGATAAGGCAAGAGTGATAAAAAATAGAAACCCCTCACTAAAGTACTCACATTGCTTCCAAAAGTAAAGGAGCGCCGCTTCAAAGTAATAACAAGCATTGGCCGCACGCGCGCCTCGCGCTTTAAGTTTAAACAAGCATTGTCCGCACGCGCGCCTCGCGCTTAAAGTTTATAAAAAAAAAAAAGACAAGCCCGGCGGAGCGTGGCGCGCGCGCGCTTGGGGGCGGGGGAGCGGACCCTGTGAAGTGCTCCCAAAAGGCGGATTGCATGGCGGCACGATGCGCGTGATTGTGCGTGTGCTAGCAAGGCAATCCGCTTTTTGGGAGCACTTTTCAAACCCGCTCTCTATAGTCTCGCTTTGCGATCGCTTACGCAATACCAAGGCGAGACCTAAAAAGAAGGTTTTGTCAATGATGATAATCTATTTGGGTCCACCTATAAGGGAAATGACAGGTATATATTATTCCTATATGGAGTTTCACTTACATGATATCCTGTTTATTTGGGGCCTCATGTAGGTAAATAAATTTTACCGGTTCTTAAATACCGAGCCGTACCGAATCGGTAAATTAGAATCGTTAAGTTATATGTAGGTAAAAATTCGGTAACAGTTACCGATTCGGTAACATTCGGTAAATACGAATCGGAATTCACCGATTCGGTAAATACCGAGGTGATAATTACCGATTCGGAAAATACCGAGGTGGTATCTACCGAATCGGAAAATACCGAGGTGGTGTCTACCGAATCGGAAAATACCGAATCGGTACGTACGGATTCGGTAAATAACATCACATGACTTGACGAAACAGCTAATCCTGTGCAACGACAGCCCACCCAACCAGGAACTGCCCACACCCAGGCAGGTGTACACAATTAGCCGAAGTGGCCACACCCAGGCAGGTGTACATAATTAGCCGACCCTGGAGAGGCTTGGAGTGCAGAGGAGAGGCAGGGAGCAGTTGCATGTGCGAGCGGGAAACGAACAGCATGTCCAGCCAGAGAACACAGAAAGACGGAGGGGAAAGGAGGAGGAAGCTCAAATTCAGCCCCAAGGAACTCCAGGTGCTGGTGGAGGAGGTGGTGAAGCAGCACCAGAAGCTGTTTGGGAGGCAATCCCTGCAAGTGCCTGAGGCCGAAAAGCGCAACATATGGCTGGCCATCCAGGCGCAGGTCAATGCTGTGGGAGTGACCCACAGGGACATTGAGGTCCTCAAAAAGCGCTGGTATGACCTGAGGATTGTGACCAAGAGGAAGATGGGCGACATCCAGAGGGAGGCCAGCCAGACCGGAGGTGGAACCAACAGGGCACCTGCCCTCACCGAACTGGAGGAGCTGGTGGCGGCCACACTCGAGCAAGAGAGCGTCGTGGGTCTTGGGGACGCCGACAGCTCTGCCAGAGCCGCAACACACCAAGGTAAGACGAAAGCACAGCAATGTAGCCTCCCCTACCCCTATCCCACATCCCCCATTGTGAAACGAGAATCACACTGCAGTCCACACGTGTCAGTGCAGACAGGCAATGCATTCCGGGAGATGTAGTCAGGGCAACACTAACCATGACGTAAATGTTACAGGGCAACAAGGCATGTCACGCACTCGAGGCACAAGGAGACAGAGGACAGATTGGAATGTGAAATGATTTATTGTGACGCTTGCAATGCAGCCCTTCGGGGACACTGAGCCAATGTTGTTTTTCTGTCCACAGATGTGACATCATGCAGTACAGGGCATGCTGCAGGGGAGACGGCACACCGGCCACAAAAATCACCTCTAGCCAGCACGAGTGCAGACCAGGGAGCAGGCCCACTTGCAGCCGCACCACCTACGCAGCCAGCCTCGCCGCACACAGAGCCAGCATCACCTCACCGAGAGCCAGCATCACCACCACCAGAGCCAGCATCGCCACTCATGTTCGATTCACCAGCCACATCTCCGCTTGCAGGTGTGAGAATGAGGAGGCGTCCAGCAGCCAGGCTACGAGCCTTAGACACCTCGTCAGACGACAGCATGGGCCCAGAAGACCGCACCGGGCCCCAGGAAGGGAGCCATCCCACTGTGCCCCACACCTCACAGGCAGCACAGACGGGAGCAAGAGGGCGCCGCAGGTCGCGTGTCCAGAGTCCACCAGCACCCACTGACGGCCATGGTGTCTTCTTGGGGCTCGAGGGCCAAATGTTGAAGCAACAGCGCCTGCAATCAAAGGCAGTTATGTCAGTCCAGAGGCACATGCGGGTGATGAAGATAAGCTTAGTCAACATGGACACAAACATTGGCGGCATGGCTGCGGGCATTCGGGACATGTCCCAGTCAATCCAGCAGTTGTGCAGCAAATTAGATGCTGACATCGAAGCACGGCGCCGGGAACGCCAGAGAAGGGACACTACCAGCAGGGCACTCAACCGTCTGGCAACTGCGACTTCCCTACTTTGCCGGCGCTCTGTGACGATGCAGGAGGGCCTAACACAGTGCTGCAGCGACCTGTCTCGGGGGATGGTGCAGGTGACAAGTGCACTAGGGGTGCTATTGACTAGTCAGGCGTCGACAACTGCTGCAGGGGATGCTGCGGAGAGCATCGACACCAGCAGCAGCATCACACCCCCCGTCCCCGAAGCACGCAGGAGCAGCAGGCGGCTTGGGGTTGGCTCTAGTGAGGATGCACAGGCCGTGCAATCCACCACTGCAGCGCGTATGCGCAAACATTGATGTGGCCCTGCTTATCCACTTGCCATTGGGTGACGTAACCCTGGACATACTCATTGTATAGATGGCATATTGCCAGATTGGCCTGTTCATGTGTTCATGGCGTGGTGCCACATTAAACTACGTCATGACTTCTCACAACTCGCTGTGTCCCCTCACTTACTCAGAAATAGTTGCATGTGATCTCTGCCCGTCTCTCTCTCCCATCGATTGCAGTTGGCACTCTAGCTGCGCTGCCCTCTGGCTGGCCTGACTCATCCTCGTTGTCCTCAAAATATGTTAGTTCCACATCTGTACCTTTTTTCGTGGCAAGGTTGTGCAGCATTGCACAAGTGGCAATTATCTTGCAGCAGGTGATGGGTTTGTACTGGCGTGCGCCTCCGCTCTTGTGGAGGCAGCGGAACCTGCTCTTCAGTAGTCCAAACGTGCGCTCCACCACATTGCGTGTAGATTTGTGGGCCACGTTGTATCGTCTCTCACTCTGGGTTGCTGGGTGTAGGTAGGGAGTGAGGATGAATGAACGGCATGCATATGCACTGTCGCCTGGATGAGTAACAGGGAACCATCAGTTACATGCCTCTATACACTCTGATTTGCAGGTTTCAAGGGGCGTCACTGTTACTTACCCAGCAGGTATCCCTCTCCGAATTCGCCGGCACTCAGTCGTGTGTAGATCCCACTATTCTGGAAGATGTACGAGTCGTGGGTGCTCCCAGGAAACTTGGCAACAATATCTGTGATGATGTTCCCTGCATCACAGATCACCTGCACATTGATGGAGTGGGTGGACTTCCTGTTCCTGTAGATGTGCTCTGTATCAGCTGGTGGACAGATTGGGATGTGTGTACCATCAATACAGCCGATGACATGGGGGAACTGTGCCATGTGATAAAAGTCTGTTTTTGTTTTCTGCAGTGCAGCCTGTGTGTTTGGGAAGCTGATGTAGTGGTGCATTCTCTGCATCATGGCATCCAGGAACTTCCTGAAGAAACGGGACAGGCAACTCTGGGATACACCACCCACCGCAGCTGTCACCACCTGATAACTGCCGGATGCCAGTAGATGTAGGCTGCAGAGCACCTGCACATGTGGTGGTATGGCGTGCGCCCTTCTTGTTGGCTGGTCCAGGAGTGGGTGCAGGTCCCTTATCAGGTCCATGATGGTTTCGGGGTGTAGCCTGTACCTCTCATGTATCTCTGCATCAGTCAGCTGGAATAGTGTGATGCGCTGTCTGTAGATTTGTTCCTCCCGTCGCCACACCCTCAGTCCTGCTGCCTGTAGACGTAGGCGCCTTGCAATGACGTACATGGCGGCCATGTTGTCCACGCTGTTGCATTTTGGGATTGCTTATGTGCATTGTTGATGGTTACCACCTGCTTTCAATCCGTGTTAATTACCGACTCTTATTTACCGATTTTCCTGGATTTCTTAATTACCGACTGCTCCTACATGTCATTTTAAATTTTTACCACTTCATATTTACCACTTCATATTTACCGATTCGTTAATTATGTATTCGGTAAATATGAATCGGTATTTTAGAATTCGGTAACTATGAATCGGTATTTACCGCCTCATATTTACCGAAAAGTGGTTTTTGGACTCCTACATCTCACTTGTCTGAATACCGGTCGGTAACGGCATATTTACCGAAAATCGGCCGTTACCGACCGGTATTTCGCTACCTACATGAGGCCCTTGGTCTTCTATTATTGATTCAGGTCTTATTTAAGCTGGTTAATGTTTGACAATTTTCTATCTTCTTAAATATTATCGTAAAAATCTGAATGTACGAGGCTATGTGTAGCTCGCCATGATCGTACACACAAAATTGTAATGCGTAATCATCTCACTTATGGTTCTAACAAACTTGTTCTTTTAAATATTAGAATCCTCATCAAAAGTTATATTTCGTCATTCAATTAATTCGATCCTATCTTTTTAGCACCTCAATTGTTCTAACCTGTCTATTATCTTAAACATAAGAATCCTGATAGAGGGGTATATCTAAACCTTCCGTTGGCCAAATTTTACCTTAAATGATGTCTCGATCTCGTAAATACCGGCGGTGTCTCTGCGTCCTACTCGGTAGCGTTTGAAATGTATCTGCCTGAGATCAAGCCATTTAAATATAAATGGCTGGCAAAAATTCTCTGTTCCTATCTTGTATTGGGTATCTTAGATCACATGACGTGTGTTTTCACGTTAACCTCCTCGTAGCTTGTCGAACATCCCCTGTGATAGGGTAGCTCTAGTCACATGTAGGGGGTCTAATAAACTATTTGATCTTTCCTTATGGGTGAGTTAAGGAGTTAGGTCTACCGATCTTTTACACGACCGGTAATTGGATGATTCTAACCGTATGTTCAAAAGATCTAACAGACCTCCTACCATTGGAGCGTCGACGTGTATCGGCGAATCTGCGGCTAGCAGAAAATAAACTTTCTCATTGGTTTCTACAACACTAGACCACATCATTATTCCATCATCGTGTCCTTAATTTCTTTAATTCAATATTGTTGCATTCATGAGAATCATTTTTTGAAATAAGTATTTTACCTGTGGGATGTTTATATATATCGTGTCTTGGGACATGTGACCATATCCATTACATGCATCCATGTGTCGGGAAACGTGCAATGGCTCACATCCAGTTGTGGCTGCAGGTACCTTGTCACTCGTCCATGAACGTGAGTGCAGCTGCGTAAAACAACATCTCCAATGAGCGATCGTCGTCCACCACATCTGACATGTTGTTGACGTAATCCATCAGCTGACCTGGACAGATGTGCTGACTCCAACCACTGGACCCAATGTGCACCAAAGCCCAATCGGGTAGTGGCTCAATGTGCTCACTGCACATGACGACTCGTGCAATCTCCCAGGTCCAGTTTCCAGCCTGCATGCCAAACATAGATGCATGCCATAAGCAGTCATCCTGGTGACAATCCTGGTCGTGGTGCAACAGGGGCGCACACACACGTCGTAATCCAGGTCGTCTACCGTTACGTTGGAGAGGCAGACATCCATGGACCACTTGAATATGCACGAGCGACAATGCAATACAGGCTGCATGCAGGTGACGTGTGCAAGGGGGAAGCTCAGCTGGTAACTTATCCGCCAATGGCAATGCCCCCAGTACATGCAGCAGAAGTGCACGGTACAGCTCCATGTGACTGGAGTCGAGCATGTGTCCGGGATGGTCTGCTTTTGCATCAGTGGCTCTGCTTGATGCGGCACTGGCTTGCCCTGAGACAGTCCTGTTGATGAAATCACACAGCTTGGTGCAATGAGCAGTGTCTGTGTGCAACGGGTGCAGGCCTTGGGTAGGGTGGGAGTACGTGTGAAAGCCATTTCACGCACGCCAACTACGACCAAATACTACTGCGTGTGGGATGTGTACACGTTGGTCTCACGTCAGGCAGTGCGTAGTGTGGGAGTCGCAAGCAAATGCTATTGTATCTGTCAGGGGGCGCTGGGCACATGCAAGTTCCTGCTCGGAGCTGCAGATGTGCTACCGTCTGATAGTACAGACAAAGGACCTTTCATCCCTACAGTAACTTCACCAGCTGCATGCATACAGGAAACGTACAGAGGCCGGTCGTGGTTGTGGTGGGACATCTGCCACCCTGGGATTCATGGATGATATGCCCAGCATGACGCACATGAGCGGACTCACTGTGTGTCACGTTGATACACAGCTGCTCCTCCCTGCCACGGGCACCCACACTTGAGTGCGCTGCACGGTTGCATCACGTGCACTCCTACTGGACACCACTCTAATGCCTGTCCACGCATGTCCAGCGCCATGCCAACAACACCACAACACCATGATGCTGGCCTTCGAAGGTGTGCGCCCACTTGAGTATAGGCCAATGGTCCGGACAGGGTGGACACAGGTGTTCAGCCCATGGCCGGCTGGGATCGCGCTGCAAATGAGGCCAGGCAACAGACTCATGCATCCGCAAGACTGATACACATAACACCTGGCATGCATTTGCCAAGACCCCGAGCGTTCTTGCACTCCTACATGTCCCCGTACCTGCGGTCCCGCCCTGCTGGTACATGCCACATTGCAACATCATGTACTGTGGCCCTGGTGGTGACAACACCCCAAAACATAGACACACTTACCACACTTCCTGTACCAGGCCAGGTCCGGACCACACCCTGCCCCCCTGCCGAACCAGCACACACAGCCTGTGCATGCAGGGGGCTAAGTGCGGGGCTACATGTCCAGGGTCACTGCCAATGCTGAGGTGACATGGCAATGTCCGCAGAAGACAGCACACTGTGATGTTGCAGGGCCTGTGCCCATCATGCTGACACAATGAACACACGGACACACTTGTTCAGATGGTGTGAATGGCTATGGGCACGTGTGCACGGCCACATTTATTATCAGGCACACTTACCGAGTGACACCTGTGTTGGATGTGTGTGTGGTGTGTGCACACCAGCCGGCAAGGGCTGCCTGGTGCAGTCAGAAATCGACAACAGTGTACATCTTAAAGGACACAACCATTCAACCATAAAGGCCCCATGATTTGTGCTGCACAGAGTTATTAGCCCTGGATGCACAGCGTCCTGCATGGGCCTGCCGCCATGGGCCGCTGACTTGCGGTGAACTGGGGAAGGGTCACGGGTGCAGAGCAGGTTCACAGGATGACAAGGGGCCTTGTCACGGAGAGTTTCGATGGACAGTGGAAGGTGTACCCCAGGGCAGGATGCAGAGGGCAGGCCAACGCTGATACAGTTACTATGGTGGAGATGAATGGATCAGACACATATCGGACACCAAGTCCGGTCCAGCAGAAGAAGATGGAGAAAACCACCAAGCCATGGGCTCTGATGCCACCAAAGTCTAAACAGATGGTGCCCATGACTCATTGCGCACAGAGGTAGTGGCACCAGTGCTTTTAGGGGATGACGCCTGCGATTAGGCATGTCCAATGGTGTGGATTCCTCCACATCTTACCCAAGACACAGTTCCACATGTGTGACCTACTGTACCGCAGTGTAGGCCTGAGGCAGTGGTCAGCATGGGCCATTCACAGAGTGTCGCCAGCATAGGTTGTATGGCCCCAACGGCCTGTGTGGTTCAGGTTCAGTGGCACCATGGGTTGTGGACTTGCGATGAACAGGGTTGATGGCATCAGGTCAGTTGTTGATAGTGTTCGGTCACCTCCGTGACTGTGACCCGGCTTTCGTCCGGACTGAGCCGCATCTTCCTCTTACTCCTCTCCGTGCGACCACTGGTGTGGACTCTGCCATTCGTGATTTGCAACTAGGTGCTGGATTTGGGACCTACTGGTCCGCAGGGTAGTCCTGGTCCCTCATCCATGTGTTGCCGGCTGGCGTTGAACAGGGTTAGTTGCACCACGTGTCGCTGGCTGTAGTTGAACAGGGTTAGTGGCAACAGGATTAGTGGCACCACCATGTTGCCAGCTGGCGTTGAACAGGGTTCTTGGCACCACGTGTCGCCGGCTGGCGTTGAACAGGGTTAGTGGCACCACATATCGCAAGATGCCCATATGGAACTATGCCTCACTGATCCGGGGGGTCTGGTGCTGTGGCCGCTGCCCCGGCTTTGGGGTCACTGCTATTCAGGACTCATGACACAGTTTCACATATGGGACCTTCTGGGCCAAAGTGGACGCCGGTGTAGAATCTGAATGAGGAAGGAGTAATGTAGGCCAGCGTCGGGGGGGCAGCACTGGCCTGCGGAGTCTGCTGAGGTCACAGAACTGGTGCTTGGAGCTTGCACCGGAACATGGTGGGCCCTCCTTGACACACGCCGGTGTCGGCAGGTGATCAGTGTGGCCTGGCTGCACAGGGGCGGGTCTGATGGGTTCGGGGTCCAGCGGGCCAGGGTACGGCAGGCGCACAGGATCGCAGGCAACTCTGCTCAAGAGGATGGCGTCGGCCTCGTGGCATGGTGAGAGGCGCCACCCTGGCAGAGACGTTGGGCTTTGCAGAAGAGGACCACGCACAGGGCTACGTGCTTTTTATTCACACCCCTACGCTGGCCTGGCACACACCGGGCCATCCCATTTCGCTCACCCTTACGAGAGGGGACGTCACAGGCAACATTTCCACGAACTCCCCCACTGGCCGGGGTAACATGGTTGCGTCCACTGTCCACTACATTCCATACACCAGAGGTATATGTCACCATGGATATGGGTGTGTTCTGCATACTGCAGTCTGTCCAGCAGATCTCTGCCACTCTTGGCATTGTGTACTTTCCCAATCATGGTTCTCCTGCCTCCTTCACACATGCTTCGTTGCCACCTCTCCCCACATTCGGCTAGTGTGTGGCTTTGGTGCAATACCGTTGATGGCTCATGCTCATGGCTTGCCCAGGTTACCATTGTGAGTTGTTCTGTCGTGTCTGGTGGGTGGGCATGTTGTTTTGCATGTTGGTTTTGATTTTGTGACGTATGCATTGCCAGAGTTGTGAGTTGCATGGTTGTGGAGTTGAGGTGAGTGGGGTGTTCATTTGGAACTTGCCGAGGGGCTGTGAATTTCCCTTGGTGCCATCCTGGGAACGCTGGTTTCTGATGGATTGTCGGAGGATGGAGGAATCATGGGTTTGGTGGGGGTACCAGGCTGATGGTGATGTCCAGGACAGGGTTGAGGGACTTGGATGTGGCTGGCTGTGTGACACCTCCGACTCTGGCAGGTGTTGGTTGGGGGGCTCCAGGGGCCAACAGGTGCAGCACAGCCAGAAGCTTTGTGTGGGGTGGGATGTTGGTTGTCCGCTGTGTTAGTGCCGTCCGCCTGTTGGGCATTGTTGGCCAGGATGCGTACGATGGTTGTCCTTTTGAGCCTGTAGTGGGCAATGACATTGTCAGGTGTTGGGTCTGTGTAGCTGGTGCGTTTCCTGGAGATCCACTGTCTTTGTCTGCGCTGCCTCTGTGGTGGCCCGGGGGGTGTTCCGGGTAGGGGTTGGCGTCCTGGGGTGGAGGCGGTGGGTGTTGTGGCCCTCTTGGGTGTCCGGGCCACATGACCAGTGGCTCCATGGCATCTGTTGCCCTTCCAATGTGGCTGTGGGCTGTGCTCCCTTTTGTGGTGCAGGCTGTGGTCCGACTTTGGACCAGGTCAGAGCAGGTGTTATTTTCCTGCTGCTAACACGCCTTATCGCCTGTTTTGTGTTCTTATTGCAGTTCTGGCTGGTCGTTGTGAATGTTTTGAAGTGGTGTTGTGGCGGCTTTTGGCACGAGAACGCCTACTCTGCAGCTCATTAGCGATAGTTGTGGGGGTCTTCTGTGGCGATGTTTTTTTGCGGCTGCTATCGCGGGTAAACTGGTGCTGTTGGCTGTTAACACCAGCTTGTGAATTGGGCAATACATTAATCACAACTTTGGCTGCGATAAAGTGCTGTTAACTCAGCGATAGCTCCTTGAAAATATGCCCCAGAGTTTTCTTGTTTGGTTTCTGAATTGTCGTATTTTTGTTGAAATGATGCAGGTGTAAATGTAAATCTCTCAATACACACTCTTTGATCCTACTCTAATTTACTCCACATTATTATTACAATGTCATCATGTCACATAATTTTACTAGGTTAGTAGGTTTGTCTGCTAGGTTGATTTGCGTACATTTATTTTCTTTTATCATTTTTTTTCCATATTAATATAATACTCCATTGGATCACAAAACATACCCTGTAATATTCTGCTGGACATGGACCTATGATGATCTGTACTCATTTTTGTTAATGATTGCCAAGGACAATTATTTCTATCTTTCATTGTACATTTTGGAAAATATAAATAAATAAGTAAAAAAATATATATCTCCGGCAACTTCAGTGTTTTTTCAAACACCTGCAGTATGGTATTATTTGTGACAAAGCATGAACTCTAATGTAGGCTAGATATACCTGTTTTTGAAAATTAATACATTCAGACAAGAACATAATTTTTTATTTGAGAATTGGATGCTGTTGTATCTAGTTCCAGGGTGAATTATCTGGCAGAGGCGGAATGATACATCACAGTAAAAAACAATTCATGCCTACTTTAGCAAAGTGGCAACATTATGTGAAATGACTGGGAGGCCTTACCATGTAATATTAACATGAAACCCAAAATAGACCTTGCATTCACACTATCCCTCTCTGAGTCCCAGTAGAGTGGCAAAGAGCAGATAGTCTTATTTAGAGGCAGATGTTGAGTATTTTACAGCACCAACATGAACAATGAGTTATTGACACAACTCAAAAGAAATCCGACACATAATTTATAAAAATAGAGCGTATTTGTATATAAATTTGGAAACCAAAATGAAATCCGTAGAAGGCGTATTACCAGAGTTATTGATTTTAAAGTGTTCAATAAATCAGTACTTTGCAGAGCTGTCAAACTTCACCATTGCGGTCAATGGGGAAAATCTCAGGTGACACTCGGCCACTTATGGAGCAAGATTAATGGAACCCACTTAGAGTTAAGGTCTTGCGGGTCCACAGACCAAGCCTCCATAGTCAGAGTAATTTTACATTGACCAGGGAGTTCGGCTGCAGAGGTGACTTGGCTGTCCTGGGTGTTGAATGGAAGATGCAGGAGCAGTCAAAAACAGTACTTGACAAAACATACTCGCAGGTTGAAGTTCAGAGGAGCCCCTTGGAGGAAAAGCTTTGAGGGGCCCCTGGACCAGGATTTACCTAGTAGATCAGCTCTACCTAGCTTGGTCCTCTCGAGTGCAGAGGTGTGCTTGGCTAGCCGTGGTGTACAATGGAACTGCAGGTGCTGGCTTTACCACGTGTGCCAACAAAGCCTTATTTAGGTTGCAAGAACTCAACAGCTGTGCCACAGGGGTGGAGGGGGACAATGCAGAAGGCTCTCTCCACATGAGGTGTAGAGTGAAGCAGTTGGCAGTCAGCCAAACCACCAACAAGCCTTGGTCTCGGCAAAAGTCACAGCTTCGTCAATCTTATTCCAGATGTCCGAAGAACACTGTAGAGGGCTGAGACTCACTGAGGTTCAGGAATGGGCTTCCCAGAATGGCACCTGGCTGGTCACTTTCAGGGTGGTCTATGATGGAGCTCGGTGGTTAGTCCTTCTTCGGAATATGGACGTGCTGTTTGAGCCTGCCGACTACAGGTGACTAGTTCCTCTAGTACTAGGGAATCCTGGTGAAGTCTTTAAGTTACAGAGGGTTTCACCTTCCTTTTGGTCATGTCGTAGTAAAGTCGTGGGCTGCCACAGGTGCAATCTTTGTGCCTATTGTTTGTGGAGTCCTGCTGACATGGGTCTGTTCTTTGTCCTTTTCTTCTCAGAGCTGATCTGGAGATCTGATGTCAGGGATGCCCCTTCAAAATTGGATTTAGTGGGTGTTCAGGGGTGTGAGGGCTAGTAGCCAATT
This sequence comes from Triturus cristatus, assembly GCF_964204655.1. Taxonomy (NCBI): domain Eukaryota; kingdom Metazoa; phylum Chordata; class Amphibia; order Caudata; family Salamandridae; genus Triturus; species Triturus cristatus. The sequence goes on along the minus strand of NW_028188332.1, from coordinate 106,978 downwards.
TGCTGCTCATCCTGTGGCTAATCTGCCCCTGAGGTGACCACATCCTGTGGGTGCATGTCACCAAACCACACAGAACCCACTATTCTTCAGACTTTTTGAGATGGTACATGGCATCCATGGCTGCACGATCCCACTAGGTCACCGTAGATGTATGGCTAGCTTTTTGGGGTGGTAAGCCCCATGAATACCTAATTTCCCACCTGCTCACAAACACGAGTACCTGGGGGTGGGAGGGCTTTGCCTCCACTGGGGGCCAGGTCACTTACATATAAGAGGTGGTGAAGCCTTTGAGACTCGCCGCCCTGATAAGTCTTTCACTAGCCATCCTGGGAGGGAGGAGGTGTGACCTCCTTCCTGCCCAGGCCTTTTGTCTCTTGTGCTCTGGGAGTGAAAGCACCCACCAGCAGGAGGTCAGATGTTTCTCTTGGCAGCAAATGGCCCGGATATTCTGGCAAGTCACAGGGGATCTCAGTATGTTGGTGGGCAACCTCTAGGGATGACACCATGGGTGCATGCCGGCTCACCCCAACACGAGAATCGTGTCAGGTGTGAAAAAGAGTGGTGCTTGATACCAAGGATGATTAAATTCAGTGGCACCATTGTGGAGCTGGCTATTTCAGTTTTGTCTGGTAGCCAGACCACTTTAGCCTGTGGACCGCCGTTCACTTCAGCAAACTTGAATGGCAAAGTTACTGTTGAGGCATATTTGTCTGAACATATATGTCTTTACTATTAAAATAATGCACCCTTCCTCCTGGGCTTTAGGACGCCTACCGTCGGCGTGACTTACATATATCAAGGCGGTGAAGGGACTCTGCCCACACATGATGTACCCTTGCCCCGTGAACCACTGGTACCATATATTAGGGACTTATAAGAGAGGGGGTTAAAGCTTCTTGCCAACTGGGTGTACCAATTACCTTTAGAGGGAAAGAGCACTGGCACTTGGGCCTGGTTAGCAGGTCCCAGTGCATTTTCAGATCTAAAACCACAGCAGCTACAGAAAGAAATAGTGGGTGAACATCCAAGAAGGGCACTTTTCTACACCTACTAATACTGAGGCCACCAAGAATCATGCTAAAATGGTTAATCTCCTATTATTTTGGTTATTGAAATATATAGCGCAACAGTACCCACACTGAACGCCACCAGATTAGAACATCCAAGTCTTAAGCTGTTTTCAAAAGATGGACAATGAGGTGCAGTTTCTCGGGGGTCATTCCATAGCTGGTGGCCGAGGTAAGAAAAGAACTGACCTCCCATACATACCAGTTTGACTCAGTACACTACAGACTGAGCTGGACAACACCATGATGATGACCACATAGTATCTTCGCAGTCAGTCAGTTGGATCGGAGATGATAACTCAGGGTGTTTCACGAAGTGGCATAAAAAGATAAACAAGCCAACAACAACCACAGCTACATATCTGTGTAGTGGTGGAGTCGAGTCACGAGTGTAGTAGTGGTATGACTGACAGCCAAGCATTGATTTAGTTACTTACTTTGGAAAATGCTGTGTTGCTGTATATGTGTGCTCTGTCTGGCTCAGTCAAAATCTAAGCTAAGCGGAGTTTGGGTGGCCGCCGTGGGCCTGCTCTATCCTGTTGCTGGAAACATACAACAGAGTAGACATGATTTAGCAATGCCACCTCTGAAAGTGTGTGCACTCCTCCGTAATTGATGCTTTTTTTTTCTCCTTGATTTTTCAATATCCCTTTTGTATTTCCATCTAAACTTACAGGCTGGCTTTTCCCCGTGCTAAACAGAGAAAAACAACTCACACCCACCTACTAATCCGCATCCACAAGGCAGACAGTGGCACCCAAGATTGACGGACGCAGAGTCCATGAAAGGGAGGATCAATAGAAATGCCGAGATGCAACTCCCCAATTCGACCAGGATAACATACAGTAACCTTAGTATCATTCATCATCTTTAAAATAATTTGATTGTTTTTTTCTCTCCAATCACTATGACTGTGTCTTGTCGTTATTATGTTTGCTCTTTGCTTATAATTGATCCCTACTGCTATTTTTTAATTTTCTTTGCTACCTTTAAAAGGAAGCCCGGTACAACAGAACATAAAATGTATGTAATTTGGGTTTCTCAGAGGGCAGACAGGCAAGGCAAATTGCATAATAATAATTAATAATATACTGCTGCCCTGTACTGTTTACTAGTCTAGTTAGTAAGTCCTACTTATCATCATTAACCATCAAGTCATCATCATGCATGCATTTCCTTTTTCTCCCTTAATAGATATATGATGGTCGTCGGCCAAGATTGTGTGTGTTCAGTTGTTGTTGCCCATGTGTACTGTATGTCTTTGTCAAACCTTTCCCTCAATTATCTCTTTCCAACCATTAATCAAACCCTAACCCGCTTCATTCGGGCTTTGTGATTTATATTGAGGTGTGACCAAGTAAATTTACACCAATAATTGATCACACACTTGCTGGGGTGGATGTGGTGAACGCAACACTAATTCAATATCAAGGCAGGGCGAGGATCTTCTGCTTTCCCACCCATGCTCCATTTGTTTTCCCAAGGAAAATAATCCATCCTAATTAATTGCCCGCATAGATTGGATCCATCATCCTCCTCCTTACAGCACTAAAGGTTATGCTTGTGTCGAGTGACTCGAGTCAACTACAGTTTGTAACTTGTTGTACTTGGCTATCCCCGCCACCATTATGTTTTATGTTACTTTAGCATTGCCGATCATTATCATGGTTTTTTGTTTGGCAGTCTTCTTGTGTACTTCGTTCTACTACTCCTTCCAGAGTCTCTCTCCAGCGACTGACTGTCTCATTTTCTTTTTTTTCAAATGCTACTGCCATTGTCTACTACTACCACCACAACCATGGCATCTTGGGAAACCAAACCATCATCACCATTCAGCCATCGCTGTGCCTAAGTTTAAACATCAATCACAGGTAAGAGAAGAAGTTTGGGAAAGGCATAATTAATAATGGAAATGAATTCAATAATTCCCACACCCACACCCTTGAGTCCAGTTGCAGACTGCATAGACTAGGAGGAGAGACTGACAGTACTAGTAGGACAAGTCACTCAGTGAGGGTACCACATCTATCTGTTAGTGTGTTACAAAATCGGCAGATTATTTAAATCAAAAACTTGCTGCAGACCTTCAGGAGCAAAGGAAGGAAACTGTGTGTACATCGTAAAGTTTAAGTATAACTATAATGTAATCCCCTTCTAAAATAAACTAATGTAAAAAATCCCACAACACCTGACCCACCCCTCTCCCTAACCCCACCCAATGTTCAAAAAGATAAAGAAAGAGTAAAAACAATGTCCTTTAAATTCAAAAATAAAATTGTCCATAAGTATATAACCCCCAACTTTTCCCCAACGTACGCTCAATGCCCACCCACCAAAAAAGGAATAAAAAAGGGGCAATCCAACGGGATCTCTATCGGTGGGCTCGCAGTCGCAGGTTAATCGCCAGGACCTCCTTTACCTGCTCCTCTAGGCCTGCCATTTGGAGGAGCATCCGGCGCTTAAGAGCTCGACAAGTGCATCCACGGGGGGCAGCAGTGTGGGTTGAATGGTGGCGGGCGGCTGCCAGACCGCGGCGCCGTACCACTCAAGGGGCCTGGCTGGGGCCTGGGGCATTAGAGGAGGCTGCAGCTGCTGCCACCTCCTCCGCCAGAGCCACCAGCCGCCGATGTTCCATGCGGATGGCCTCCAGCTTCCAGGTGCCGGGCCATGGCTGACAACTCCTTCCTGTCTAGTTTGGCTTTCTTTGGTTGGGAAGGAGTAGCTATACCAAAAATGATCAAGCATTGGCATAGCCAAAAGGTCTCGCTTTTGGAACTTTTTTAGTGTTTAGCCATGTAGCACAGTATCCATTATATTACATTAGCCATTAAAGACAATCAAGTTTGTGGTAAATAATCTATGATATACTGGGTCTAATACTTCCAGGCATTACTTCTAGTCCTTCGACAGTGTTGGCATTCTGATGCCTATGCAAATTCGAGCATGCAGACACACGCAGACGAAACAACGCACACGCGCACACACACACTGCAGACAGCCACTGCACACAGACACCGCGCAGACAGGCACCGCATGCGCACACACACTGCAGACAGGCACTGCATACACACACTGCAGACAGGCACCACACACACATACAGCAATGGCCTACCATCTACCATTACCCTACAGCTCTGTGCGAATGGCTGCAGACTTGACTCAGGTGGTAGGCCTTACATATTTTTTTTGTACAGTTTTATAATGTGCAAACTCAAACCAAAGATATTGTGCCAGTTTCCATTTGCACCAGTTACATTACACAATGTCCCTTGTTTTTTTATTCACAGGGTAAGAAAGTTATTTCTACGGAATCACAAAATTTTAGACAGGTGAACGTGGTTCCCCAGTAGCAAAGTCAGAAGCTTGGGCTGTAATGGCACAACTTGTCCATGCTGTATGAGGCTTTGGGTGCCGTGGGAGAAAGGAGAATGCAGCTACGTTTTGGGACGAGTCTTGCCTTAGGGGATGTTATATTACCCTAAGACTGCTTACATCAAAAATAATGTGAGGTTGATACTCACATATAAAAAATATATATATTTTGAGGACTTGACGGTACATTAAAGTTGAAATGTCTATTTATTTTAAGAGGTCTAAAAGTTAATATGCATCGTGCATGCAGAAAGCAATGTGTAAGACCTTATTTAGAAAAAAGTGTTCCTGCAGTAGTAGCTATTGATGCTGGATACCGCTTTCCAGCCTTTTATATCAAACACATTCTGGTGCAGGATTAGTAGATGTAGGCAGAGGCCATTTTAAATCGCCTTGGGAGGAAAAATTTGACAACATTGTAGCAGCTATTTATGCAAAGGGTGTTTAAAACACTTTATATGTAACAAAGATTAAAATACAAACTGAGGCAAGAGGAGAAATAATATAATTGAGGTGCTCCAAAAAGCTGCATTCTTCAAGTTTAAAAAGACAGCGATAAGGCAAACAAGTTTATGTCTACCCCGGCCTCACTGCAAACTTTCACGGACTTCAGAATGGAATGAAAGCAAAAAGCAGTATTTAAGAGCAACACTCTGACAAAGTCGATCTCAGTAATACATATGGATGATAATACAATGTTAAACTGTAGTTATGTAGTGCGTGTGCTTCAAGTGCAGGAAAGCGCTAGGTAGACAGACTCGGTGCTAACGTCGCAGTGGGCCGTAACTGATTTCAAATTCCAGTTTTCTTCATTGATCGGGCATTTACCGCCACAGGCCACTGGGTGGCGAACTTGCCTATTTCATGGAACTGTTTGTTTGTTTTCCAACTAAACCAGTGGACAAATGAAAGAGTTACAAAGCAGAAAACTATAGAGAAATTTGTCGTCCTCAACATAGAACACTCTAAACATGTTAAGAACAAGAGGTCGTCCAGAGCAGACTAGTTCGTAAGGAGTTAATGAATATGAGTCAAATTATCTATGCATGGATCCGACACCCTAGCGCCTATGGGATACATGTCAATCGACCCTGTTGAGTGTTGAGGCGAGAGACTCACGATTGTTGAAGCAAAAATAGCCTTTCACAGTCTCCTGCCTAAAATTGCCTCTGTTTTCACACAAGCTAAGGGGAAAATGCATTCCCCCGATTTTTTCTGAATATTTGACTTTCCTATTCTAAAATAAAGCATATATGACATTGTTCGCTTTTCTTTCTTTGCTGCTCAGTGAAGGACTCCCAACAAAGCAGACATGGCAGGAGCCACAAGACGTGCGGCCGAGTGGTGCTAATGACCCGTGAAAGACAGATGGCGGCTGCGCGCGTGTACGCTCGCGTGAACGCAAGTGCTAGGCCAGCCAGTACCACTTTGAAAACTCACCTACTAAAAGTCTCACCAGACCAGCGCATGCGCTGGGTCAGGCGAGACCTAAAAAAAGACTATTAAGATTGTAACCAATACTGTTAGCAAAACAGTAACACAAAATTAATTCTACACATAGTGGCACAGTAGCACTAGCAAGCACAGTACATAATATTTGTGGTATCGATCCTCCCACTTTCTCGGCCTCTAACATTTGTGGCAGTTTCAGGCATTATACTAGCACTATGGACTCGAGTACGCCAGTCTTCTTCTTCTCTCTTGTTTATGTAAATTAAGTAACCTTGTTGTAGTCAGCATGCCAGCTCAGTCAGCTTGCGCCCAAGACAAACATACTTGTGGCGCAGACTCACGTAAATATTATTTACTACTGTCTGCAGGTGGGGAAGCTGCCTACACAATCATCTTATTTTTCTATTATGGGTGGCACTGGCCATACTCTGTTACATCAAGGGCAACTGCTCAATTTCACTTTCACCCTGCCCTGACTACTCCAACAAGGCAGATGATGTCTGATCCAAATGATCATTGCTTATATATGGGACGACATGAGGACATGAGGTACTTTGTTTTGATTGATTGTGTAACCAATCAGGCAGCTGATAGGCCAGGCCACTCATGGCAGGCAGAGACAGTCGAAAATAAATTAAAGTAGAGAGTGGGCCTTAGAGTCGGAGGAAGGCGCTTGATAACAACATACACAATATATATGCTGTGATTGCAAACTACTGGGAGTCAAGAGAGTATTCTGAAAATACAACTTTGTTCTATTCTCCTTGTCTTTGCTACTCTAGCGCAGTTTATTTGCTTTTACATTCTCTTCAAAGACTGTTCATCAAGTGACAGTCTCCACCTATGCTATGATGAATACCATCCAGGCATCCATTCATTCAAAGTTAACATGTCTATCATTCTCCTTAATCTCTCAACAAACCTTAGTTTGTTTCACCAACAACAAACATTTATTATGTTTCCATAAACCACCACCCATGCGTCCTTCCTTCCTTGCTTGCCCTTACGTTTGACCCATGAAGCACCCCGGAGGAACCTTGCTATCACCCATACAGTTTCACCCACCTAGGCAGTCATCTTTTCTTTCACCTTCCACCCATCCTTCAACCACCCATGCATCTGATTTCAATCAGCCACCTATATGCATGCATCCCACATATCCTTCTCTGCCAGTCATATATATTACATCTCGCCCGTCCTTCCTCCTTCCATCCTTCTTTTCCTTTTCGTTCAACCCATCCATCAAGGTCCTCTGATCTGACTCTGAGTCTTCTCCATGAAACTTCCCCAGCTGAGTTGAAGTCGGATAGAGGAGGCCATTAGTTACTCAACTACTACTCCCGCTGCTAATGCTATTGCTCTAATGCTAAGTAAAGGGTGTCTTCCTCAACCATTGTTCACAACAACTTAGTCTCTCTCAACATACATATTTTAGATGCCATATACACCTCCTCTATTTATTCTTTTTCACTAGCAAGATTGAAAAAAAAGTGTAAATACATATTACATATACCACATACATCAATAGTACAAATCGGGTACTACAGTAGAGTAGAAACTAGCAGTAGTATGTCCAATCCTATCAAAAATAGTAAAATATCTGGTTGGGCATTTTTTGTTGGTGGGAATTGTTGAAAAGCCTCAAGATTAAGAAGACTAGAAGAAGACAACCTAAAAGACTGGACTCAGTGGCTAGAGCTGTTGGTGAATCTTAGTTTTAAAACTTTTTAAATAAAAATATAGAGTGGCCAACTGGGCAAGCTTAGCTACAGACAGACTAATATAGTAATAGTACAGAGAGTCAGGGCAGAGGCAGTTAGAAGCAGGGATAACAAGAATTTAGAAACAGATAATGTAGATAAAAGAAGATTTGGTAAAAAATAGAATTAGGAAACGGAAATAATAGTTCAGAAAAAATAAGGTGCAGTAAAAGTTAGGGAAATATAATTATAATATTAACAACTGGAGGACTTACTGGGTCCAGCAGCAGAGCCCTCTGTAGAGGAGCGATACTGGCCCTGGGAGGCCCTGGGAGGCATCTTATCCTGCTGACGCTGACTCTGACCCCGTCTTCTTGCCCCTAGGTGCTGATCATGTAAAATATAATAAAGAAAGAGACAAAAATTGATGATTGGTGTGAAACAAATAAAATATTTTAAAAAGCGCACATAAAAACATTTTTGCAAACAACAATTGCAATATAATTGACTATATAATCTGATCGAGTAGTAGTATTGCGGGATTCGCGGACCGTCTACTTATTATTTATGAGCACAAATCCAGTGTTCCATTCTGATTCCAGAATCCCATCCTAAGCCTAAGTAGCACCTGACCTAACCCACCTATTCCAGACGGGCCAATTGTTCACTAAGTCTGAATTTCCATTTATTTTAGTCCTCAAAAATGCATAGATGGAGGAAGCATGCATACCTTTTTGCATACACCAAATTGTTGGTTGGTTGCTGCTGATGTTCTGCTAAGCCTATATTACTCACTCACTAACAAACTACAAAAGGTTCTACTAAGGACTGGAGTAAGAAGCACTCAGCAGCACGTGACGTGACAGAGGATGCGCCACGCAGACCGCTGAAAAATTACCAACTAATACTAAGTAATTAAACTACCTATCAATCCACCACTATCTTAGTGACAGGAGGACGAAGGAAGGACTAGAGTCTCTCTAGCATTACCTAACTTAAGTTCTCTAAAGTAAACTCTCTCACATAATCAGCCCAAGCGAGCGCTGGTTAGTAGCGCCGAGAACCTGTGTCTATAAGAATAGCAATCACAGAAGATTTTTTAACATAATTTACCTGCAATGTACGCAGCAGCATTCTTGCTATTCGGAAAAAATTATATTCGCAATAACAGTAACACAGTCTACAGAACACACAATACTACTAGTATTATACTATTAGCTACTCACCAAGCCCCATGTCCTCAACACCAAGCAGGTCCAGCAGGTCCCGCTTCCGGTCCAAGATGTCTGACCACTGGTGGGTCAGCTGGTTGCGGGTGCGCCGGACCCCAGAGCAGTGAAACACTGCCCGGTGCACCCTTGCCCACTGGCAGTGATGCCCTCGGGAAGCGTACCCGGAGGCAGGCTGCCAAGATCAAGGGGAGGTGTCGCTGCACAAAAAAATAAGGGTGGCCACCTCCGTCTTGCTAAAAGGGACAGGGTCTGCACCCCTTCCGGGCGCAGTCTGCTACGAGGTGGCGGCTCTTCTTGGGCGCAGGCACCTTCCCCTTGGAGCCGGTACCCTTAGCCATGGTTCTGGTGTGGGTGGGGGGAGAAACGTAGGAGTAAAAAATAAAGTCAGGAGAAGAAATAGGAGAATAAAAAGGTAAGTAATATAAAACAGTCGATAAAAGTAAAAAAACACAGTTAAAGTAGAAATAAAACGCAAAATATACACTTAGGGACAGAGAAGGATAGACAAGAAAGATCAGAAAACAGTGTAAAAAAAAAGGATTGAAAAGATTAGAGAGGGATTGAAAAACAGGCACCAGAACCATGCAAAGAATAGAAAAACAAGATGGCAGTGCCAATTGGCGACCGTGAGCACACGCGAGCATGTGGAAACCAGCACCTCCGCATGCTCGCGTATCTACATGTAGCGTTGTGAAGTTTTTGTGCTACTTCGTGTAGCCTCACATAGCGCGGCTACGCAAACTTTGCCCAGGGTTAATCTTGAACAATGCAAAATACTGTAGGTATGAACAAGAGATGAAGCACAGACAACCTAAGGAGGAATTCATATTAGCCCAGATGTTTGTTCATAAAAGCTTTTCAGAATTAGTCATTTGCAGGAAATCAAGGTGGTATGCAAAGTGTTGGTTTACAATCTGGATTATAGGGTACTCAAGGAGGATTTGTTTTTTCACAGGGTAGATATAGAAGTGTTTCGGTTGATCTGAATTCTAGTGTAGATGTAAAGGCGTTGAAGTAAATGACGCCTTGCTCTTTTTGCAACAAGATCGGGCATTGGAAAATTAAGTGTGGATTTAATCCAGACTGATTAAACAGAAATGTACAAATTCAGGAAGGAAATCAAATGCAGTTGCAAAATGTGTCCATTCAGCAAATGCAAGTGCCAATGCAGAAACAAGTTCTAATGATGCAGATTCCACAATCCCTGATGGTCCCAACAAAATATGGGAAACCCTGTATGCTCAAAGTAAATTTAAACCCATTTCAGAACCAGTTTCCTGTTTTCAATCATGATGTTTTGGCTCCAACAATTCTCAATAACAGTGCCTGAACTGGAAGGAAGATGTTGTGCTTGCCGCAGTCTTAGAGGTAGACCAGAGGGGGCCATTTGCTGAAGGAGAAGTTAGTGGCCACCAGGTGTCATTTTTAATCAACACCAGTGCTATCCGATCCTTTTGTTAGAACAGCAGAAGACCCAGCCCTACCTCTGTCTGGAAAGAAGATCCAAGTTGTAGGGGTTTCCAACAAACAGATCACAAACCCAATTTCAGAGAAGGTCCCTGTAAAAATTGACTCAATTAAGGAAATACATAAATTAGCTGTCTGTGATTCAAGTCCTGTAAACTTGTTAGGGAGAGGTTTGTTGAGCAAGTTCAATTTCACAATTTACTGCTCACCTTATGGTATTGAATTCCAGACACATTGTGAGGACATAGAGTTTACATTGGTTTAACAAGACAGAAAACTAGGTTTTGGAAATGGCCCTTTTTGCAGGGCTATCACAACATTTTTGCCTTCCTCCTGTATTTTTTTGACTAACTTTTGCTGGTTTTTAGAACTCTAAGGGGCAGATTTACAAGCCCCTTGCGCCACTTTTGCATCACTTTTAACATGGGAAATGTGATGCAAAAGTGGCGCAAGGGGCTTGTAAATCTGCCCCTAAGTATTTTACCACTACTGAATAATGCTAAAGTGCAAGTGCTCCATGTCTAATTTAAATTGGTGTTATGTTAGGCTTGAGTGGCATATTTGATTTGATAGTAAGTCCCTAGTAAAGTGCACCAGGTGTGCTCAGGGCATGTAAATCAAATGCGACTAGTGGGTCTGCAGTATTGATTGTGCCACCCGGATGAGTGGCCCTGCAACCATGTCTCAGTCCTGCCACTGCTGTGTCAGTGTGAGCAGTTTTAAACTGCCATGTTGACTTGGCAAGTGTGCCCACCTGCCAGGTCCAAGCCTTACCTTTTATTACATGTAAGGCACCCCTAAGGTAAGGCCAAGGTAGCCTCATGGGCAGGGTACAATGTATTGAAAGGATAGGAAATGTACAGTTGTGTTTTACATGTCCTGGTAGTGAAATACTGCTCATTTTGTTTTTCGCTACAGCAAGGCCTATCTCTCCCTTACGTTAGCCTTGGAGCTGCCTTGTAACATCTTATAAGTATATCTTCCAATTGGGAATAAAAAGAGATTTGGAGTTTGGGGTCTCTGAACTCACAATTTAAAAATACATCTTTTGGTGAAGTTGTTTTTTTAAATTGCTTGTCTGGAAATGCCACTTTTAGAGAATGTAAATTGTTTTGCTTAACCAATCTGTGCCTCTGCCTGTCTGCTGAATACATGCCTAGGTTAGGATGACAGTTGGACTCTTTGTGTTTCCACTCTGGACAGTCACACAAATGGAGCTGCGATGTGCTGTGCATATCTGATGGCCCTTTACCAGGCTGACAGGTGTTCCAGAGCTAGAGTAGTGGGAGGAGTTGACACTGACACTTGAATAGGGCTGTGGCTGTCCTCCCACAAAGCCATCTCCAGTTTGCGAAGTGTATCAGAAGGCAGGGCACGTAAAGACTTTCTTTTGAAGTTTGCCTACTTCAAAGACTGAAATGGGTATAGGTACTGGACCTCTAGCACCATATACTCAGAACACTTCTGGGTTGTAGACATTCTGCCAGGAAGAAGAGCTGGATTGCAGTCAGGAGATGCTGCCCCTTTGTTGAATGCTTTGCTGGGCTGGCCGGCTGCAGCTGCTTCTGTTCTGGGAGTGAAAGGACTGGACTTTGCTTTCTACATTCTGCTTCCAAGGTTCTCCAAGGGCTTGTGTGTGCTTGCCTCCTGTTAAGAAGTCTCAGGGCCATCAAAGACTTCACCTGCATCTTGTTAACAGCACCTGGACATCTCTGCTAGGAGGTCTGATTGCCATGTGGTGCCAAATCTAGTTGCTCGATCCTTGGAAACATATGGTTGGTGCTGCAACTCAAGAAAAGCAATCCCGATGCCATCTGAAGTGCCGCTGCCTGCTCTGGAGACTAGGGCCCCACTTGTAAAGAGCATGATGCACCGCCCCCTCTTACACTGCAGCCCTGGTGTTGCTGATGCCATCAACTAAAAAAACTCTGACTCCATCATTGAAGTTGCTGTCTGCATCAGACCTGAGGACACCACTCATGAAGACCTTGACACAGCACCACGACTCATGCCGCACCCTTGACCACCACGGTGACTGCACTCCCCACCAATGCCACTCTGCTGCCTGTACCAGAGAGGAAAGCCCCACTCATGAAGAGCACGACACACTGCCCCAACTTATACCTATTGATGCCAGCACTACAACAGCAACGCTGTGGAGTTTATAACCGATGTGTGTGACCTCCCTAATTCCTCAACACTGATGCATCGCAGCGGAATCCACATCACCTCCCCTTTAACAATAAGGAACCAACAGTTCACCTCCCCTGTTGCAGTAAGAAACTGACGCTGCACTGGCCCAGTGATGCCTCACCTCCCCGACACCGTGCAAAGTCTTTGCTTTCCTCATTTTCCAAGGTACTGAAACCGGGGGTCCATGTGTCTCTGTAGCTGGCCCGTGCATCCTCGTTGTTGACACTGAACTGTTGGACTAGTACCTGTCACAATAGCTCCAGTTGGAGCTATTGATTTCTGCAATCTTTACTTTTAAGTGATCTTTTCAAAAGTGATACCTTGATTTGTTTATGTTGGATTTTTGTCGGGTTGGTCTTGTTTTACTCAGATAAATATTGTCTATTTTTCTAAACTGGTGTGGAGTACTTTTGTGGCGTTTTCCCTGTGTTAAAGAGTGTGTAAAAAATGCTTTACACATTTCCTCTGGGATAAGCCTGACTGCTCATGCCAAGTTACCAAGGGGTTGAGCAGGGAATATCTTAGCTGTGTGACTCACTTACCCTAACTAGAGTGAGGGTCCCTACTTGAACAGGATGCAAACCACTCCCAGCTAGTAACCCCATTTCTGACCGTAGCATTATTTCCAGTGAGAAAAATTAAAGATTTTCTACCTGATTTGAAAGAGACGGTGAACCCAGTAGCATCTGATTTCACAGGAAAAGACAGAGGAATGATTAAAGGTGTAGATCCTGTCCGATGCACAGTGAAGCCAAACGCAGTGTATCCAAGAACACAACCATACAATTTGACTCCATAAACAATTGCAGGAATAATACCTGTAATTGAAGACATGTTGAATAAATGTATTTTTAAGAACTTGTTAGTCGTTTCTGCAACTCTCCGATCAGTGGTTTGCAGAAACCTAATGGTAAATATTAGATTGTTCAGGACCTCTGTAAGATTCACAACTTTGTTATCCCATTTTGTCCCTGGTACCGGATCCAAACACAATTCTTTTCCAGATTCCATTCATTTCATAATTGTTCACCATCGTTGACCACTGTCAGCCTTTCTTCTCAGTACTATTGCATGAAGATAGCTAGTTCCTATTTTCCTTCATTTTTCAACAGAGCATGGTGCCAAGTTCCACAAGGGTATGCAGAGAGTCCTTCTATTCTCAATCAGCTCTTGAAAAACTATTTGGAGTCACAACAGTTGTCCTACACTTCAGTTCTCGTGCAGTACTTTGATGATATACGTGTGCCATCAGAGACATAAGAAGCTTGCAAACAAGATACAATTGCATTATTGAATCACCTGGCTGAGAACTGTCAAAAAGGGGCAGCTTTACAAGGAGCTTGCTTTGCTGTTGAGTAATTTTTTTGACACACCGGCTGCAGTTTCTTTGCCCCGTATTTACAAGGTGATGTATCTAGGCAGATACGTCACTTTTCGTTGGCCTGCGTTTGTTTTTACCTTCTTCTGAATCAGCTGCATCGCGTTAAAATTGATTTATGCAAGTTAGGTGTTCCCATGTAAAATCCCACATAAAACTGACGCAGTGGTATTTATGATTTTTTGGAAAAGTGACGTATCATCAGGAAGCGGGGCACGGTGCTTTCAATGCTTCAGAATTTGTACGCCTCAAAAAACCAGTTGTGGGGATGGCGCATTGGCTATGGCATAGGCCAGCTGAAATCCCTTCCAACAAAGTAATCTGCAAGGAATTTACCCCCCCTCAACAGTTCCTCACATACGGTAGGTAACACAGTAAATGTATATAAATACACAGGAACCCTTTTGTTCAAAAGGGGAGGAAAAAAGAGGCTGGCAGGGTAAGCTGGCCTCCAACCAACATATAGCACACAACAAGAAGCTACCCTGACTCAGTGTCTGATTCCTGGTACAAGATGAGGCACATTATGCCGATAAATTAGGTGGTGCTGGGCACATCAAAAAAATGTATGGACTGGACTACAGGGGTCCCTCTGTGGTAAATATTTCGTTACCGGTACTATTTTTTATGCGGTAAAGTCTATTAAAAATAACTCAGTAGAATGAGAGGCAGAATCCGTGGTATTAGAGGTTTAAAAAGGCTTTATTCCTATACAAAGGAACACAATTCGAATTGTTTGCGTTCTGTTCCATCACCATGAAAGTTCAGGAAGGAAGGGCATATATTATTGACAGTTAATCATTTTTATAGAAGAGGCATTACAGTAAAACAGATGTAGTAGGCGTATCAACTGATAAGAAAAATAAACTATGCATGCGTAACTAGAATAGGCGTAACTAGACAACGTCATCATATATGAGGTCATAAGTGGGTGGATCCATAAGAGAATCCTGCAATGTCAGCAGAAATATTTTGGCAGAGATGCGTGCGCAGCCGCATGACGTGTGATTGACGTGCAACTAGAGGGAGAAAGGGACTTGACATTTAGCTCTACATGTGGAGACAAAAGTCTGGGGTTATGTCAACCTAATCCCAAATCATATCTAATATCCTATGTTTAAAGAACTGTGTTATCCAAAAAGAGAGGTCTCTTAGGATAGAATCTTATTCTATACTGACTATACTGACTATACTGACTAGTGCGTGTACAAGCGTCTAAGTGTCTACACTAAATGCGAGGGGGTAGGAATATTCCATGGCAACAGGGTTATGAATTACTTGCATGAGGACAGCGAGGCCTGGCCCCTTTGCACGGTAGCTGGAGGAATGTTTACCTAAACTGCTAGACAGGAATGCATCGGATGAGGGGCGGAGGAGATAATCTTGAAGGTGAAATACAGTTTTTTGGCAGGCTACGGGCTGGATCAGGCACCGTTAGCCGCGCAGGGAGTAAGACAAAGTTCATGGTCACAGATGCAGGCTCAGACTGGAGCTTTCAGAGGCAGAAGACAGGAAAAGGCTTGATGACAGAATTCGGGCCTACTCGCCTGAATCTGTAAAATGTGGAAAGTGAACCACATAAAGTCGGTGGCCTTTCATACTTAGGAAAGGAATATCTGACCCATTCATGGTGGATCTGAAAGAGGACATGTTGACGGTGGACGCACATATATTTGCGTCTTCAAAACTGGAGCAAGAGGGAACATACATGTACGTATAGCAGGTACATGGAGCCGTTGGGGTCTACGATAGGGGACATAACTGATCACAAAATTCATATTTCCTCATTCCCTCCTTGTCCCCTTCGGACCCTTAGGAGATATCGATCTTCATCAATCCATCGATCTGTTCATATAGCATCATTTGTTCTTCTTTCTTCTTCCGGGATCTCGAACGAAAACTTGGATGTGGGATACACGAGGTGGCACACAGACCACAAATCGCTGGCCCACATTGTAGACATAAGCAGCAACTGAATAGTATGAGAAAGCCAATACCTAGGAAGGAGAGCATTCTCCATCCCCAGGCTGACAACACGCCCCAGAACCAACCGGACCAAGTCCAGGTGCCTGGACTCTGGTTTATCTGGCTTACAATCTTATGAAGGCGGGTTATGGCTTTATATACTGACGGCGAATTTTCTGGTATGAAAATGCAACAACTTGATCCGATGACCCTACAAGCTCCGCCCCTATCAGCTAGGATGACGTCAAGAACAAGACGATTTTGAAGCACAACAATCCGCATAGCAGACTGCTCTTCTGTTAAATTGCCTAAGGCGGAAATAGTTTCGTTCACTACTGCTTCAAGGGTTCTGGTTAATCTACGTATCAGCTTACTATTAGTGACTGTACCTATATAAGGAAAGAAACCTTTATTGAAATCTGTGTATTTTTCCCATGCCGTTTCAGTGTAATCGACAATTGGGAGATCTCTCTGCTGTCTATTGTGTACTAAATGAGTATTTCTGTGATAATCAGGAGGAGCTAGGAAAACAGGTGGTAGGAGGAATGCTATGTAACAGGTACCATCCCAATCTAGAGGTAGGCGTATATATGCGGTCTGGCCACATATAAAGTAGGAATGACGAGAAGCTCTAAATGTAGACTTGCCTTGATCACTGAATTTTATTACAGTGGTGCATTTACTATGGCCCATGTGTATGGAGCCATTCTTTCTTATACATAGTTCCCCTTTTACTGGGAATACGGACATGGCGGGCAAGATTGGTGTGGCTTCAGATTCAACGTTCAGGATCATGAGGTTAAGTGTAAAATTACCTAATCCATATACTTCATTTTCTAGATCAGTTCCTGTTCTTTTGGGAAGTCCCTCCTTGTTAGGGTAGCAGACTTTAAGCAAAACTAAGTTCAGGTTTCCCCATACCCAGTTGTCTTGATAAACTGCGGAATTCGAATCTAGGGAATTAATCAAGCTAAACCATGCTCCACAGGAGCCATTGTGTGTAAACGGATAGGGAAAGAGGGGCAAAACTCCCTTATAGTTCTGATAGGGAGGGAGTCGGCCACATATCCAACAATTTGTGGCATTGCTGGTTTGATGGGAATGATGTAGCATACTAATGAAAGTGTTATTGCGCAGCGCAAATCTATAAGACAATTCATGTGGAGGTAATTCACTAAAAGAATGTTCTGCAGTTATATTATAAGCATGCTTAGGAATAGGGTAATACATATGCAATAGGATGCTGACAATGATGATCAAAAGACTTAGAAAAAACAAAATTAATAATGTTACTGTACAATGACTACGAAATGATTTACAATACGCATGCTTCTTGAGCAATATTTGATTATTTCTTTCTCTATTCCGGTCCAGAGGATACATGTCAGAGACAAATTCAACCGATTCACCTTGGAGAGGACTTAAACAATCAAATTGTCTGACTTACTGGACCTCAATTTTAGTTTATACAGTTCTGAGTTCGATTGCTCAACCAAGGGGAGCTTTGAGTCTGTCTGTGAGGGAATACAGGGTTGAGTCTCTACCCTGGATGGTAGTCCATAAAATTTCTTGATATGACTCGAGTGCAGCCACCCTTTTCTTCCCTCGATTTTCACAGCTGTCCTTGTGGTAAGTAAAACCAACTTCGGTGACTTCCACCTAGGATCCAGTTGGGTCTTCCGGTCGAAATTCCTGACTAAAACCAGATCCCCAGGAACCACGTCATGGGGTTTCACCTCAGTATTGTCGGGAAAAGCTGCGGATACCTGTGAACGACAAGATTGTAGTGCAGACATCAAGGAAGCCAGGTAATCTGTCAGCATATTACAGTCAACGTCAGTTATTTTACGAGGTATAGGCGTCCCCCACATATTTGGTGGTCTACCGAAGATCACCTCATACGGGGATAGCCCTGTTCGAGAATGTGCTACCATTCTCATGTAAAAGAGCGCAACTGGTAAAGCTACTATCCAATCGACTCCTTTTTCTCTACATATTTTGGACAATCTAATTTTCAGAGTTTGATTATGGCGTTCCACGAGACCTGCCGCCTCGGGATGTCGGACACAGTGAAATTTCCATTGATAACCTAATAGAAGGGAAACGTGTTTCATTAATTCGGATGAGAACGGCTGGCCGTTATCTGAGTAGACAACACGTGGTAAACCGTACCGTGGGAAGAATTCTCGAACTAACTGTTTGGCAGTAGTCGGGGCAGTGTAATCTGAAACCGGGTATGCTTCTGTCCAACGGGAAAGAGCACAGACAACTACGAGAACATATTTGAATCCTCGACATCGTTCCATCTGGATATAATCCATCTGGAGGACTTCGAAAGGGTGATCGGGAGTTTGGAATCCACCCTGCTCTACGGGGATGCTTTTACCTGGATTAAACTGACAACATATCATACAGGTACGAACCTTTTGTTTTGCTGCGGCTCGCAAGTGTTTGTTGAACCAAATGTGTTGAATGCTGTCTAGCATAGCTTTTTCTCCTAGGTGCGCTGGACTATGTATAGTGTTAATGATGACTTGGACCATTGAGTCGGGAAGAAACCATATAGATTTTTCCTTCGTCATCCATCCTTGATCTGTTTGGATCCCTCCTAATTCAGTCCATTTCTTTATTTCTTCTGGTGTAGCATGTGTCTGTATGTCAATTACATCAAGGGCGGGATCCTTAACTGTCATGCAATGTGTTGGTGTCGGGACTATTGTCTTTGTCACGTCAGTTGTGAGAGTCTGATTCTGAGCAGTCTGTTTAGCTGTTCTGTCAGCTAGGTCATTACCCTGAGAAATGATATCGGTAACTTTTATATGGGCTTTGCATTTCATAATCGATATTGCAGTAGGTAAATGAATCACGTCTAATAGGGCTTGAATGAGGGGTCCGTGTTGGATGTGGGCACCGTGAGAAGTTAAATAACCTCTCTCTCGCCACAGTACGCCGAAGTCATGGACGACTCCGAATGCATAACGTGAATCTGTATATATGTTGACTTTTTTATTTGTGGCTTGAATACAGGCTTGTGTCAGAGCGATGAGCTCTGCTGCTTGAGCTGACAAAGTGTTAATACAATTTGTTTCAATGACTTCAGTGTCTGTTGTGACTGCGTAAGCGGCCACTAACTCTCCTGTACTTGTTCTCATACATGACCCATCTACATATAATGTCAAGTCTGGATCTGTCAAAGGGATATCTGTCAAGTCTTGTCTGGGTTGAGTCGTGATAGTAATGACTTCGACACAATCATGTGCCAATGGATCTGTTCCGCCTACTGGTAACAGTATGGCAGGATTTAACGTATTACAACGTCTGATTTCTATGTGTGGCTGAAACAATGTCAATTCGTAACCGGTGAGTCTTGCTATAGTCAAGTGTTGTGTTTGTGTGCGGTTCAAGAGAACCTCTACTGCATGTGGTACTTGTACTGTCAATTGATGTCCTAACACTATGGCATCGCTTTGTCTGATTGCTAAAGCTGTTGCTGCAACTGATTTCAGGCACGCTGGAAGTGCCTGAGCTACTGGATCTAATGTACTAGAGAAATAAGCACAAGGTTTGTGTGATCCTGCTTGTTCCTGAGTGAGTACAGACAAAGCAGTACCTTCGCGTTCTGTAACAAAGAGTGTAAACTGTTTACTGTAACATGGTGTTGCTAGGACAGGTGCTTGACATAAAGCTTTCTTTAAGCTTTCGAAGGCATGTGTATGTTCTGGAGTCCAAGGGAGGACAGTCGATGTGGCTGCCTCCTGTGTTGTCAACTGGATGAGTGGTTTTGCTAGAAATGCATATTGAGGGATCCACTGCCTACCGTATGAAGTGAGGCCTATAAAAGCCCGCACCTCCTTTTGTGTCTTGGGTGGTGGCATGTTAGCAATTAACTGGATGCGGTCGGGTGTAAGCTGCCTTCCCTCCTTGGACAGCGAGTGCCCAAGATAAACAACTCGCTGGACACAGAATTGCAGCTTGGAAGGGGACACCTTGTGCCCCTTGTCAGCCAGAAATTTTAAAACCGTCAGTGACGCTTTTTCACATTCATGTTCGCTTCGGGCGGTGATCAGCAGATCATCGACATATTGAAGCAAGGCAGTGTTAACTGGCATGTGGATACTGTCAAGTTCTCGTTTTAATGCTTGGCTATAGATGCTGGGGCTTTCTGTAAATCCTTGAGGTGCGCGTGTGAATTTAAAACTTCGTCCATTTAAACTAAAACCGAATAAGTATTGACTTTCTGGATCAATTGGGACACTAAAGAAAGCGTTCTTGAGATCAATTACAGTGAAAAACGTTGCTTCTGAGTCAATAGCTGTGAGTAATGAGGAGATATCTGGGACCACAGGGTATTGTGGTACAATGCATTTATTTAATTCGCGCAGATCAATAACCAATCGATATACTGGCGGAGCTTTTGGATCCGTTCTTTTAAGAATCGGAATTATCGGGGAATTACATACATTGGAGTCAGTTTCGACAACCACTCCTTGGGCAATAAGCTCGTCAATGATTTGCAGTAAAGCCACTACAGCATCTGGTGGTAACTTGTATTGTCGCATTCGTGGTAGTACCACTCCTGATTTCAGTGTAACTCGATATGGTGTAATGTTCATGCAACCAACATCAGTGGGGCCTTGTGCCCATAAATGTGTAGGTAAATTCTGCAGTCGGTGATCCATGTCTCTGGATACGTAGTGACCTTTAAAGTCACGTAAAAATAGTCGTACTCCTTCCGGAGAGCAACATATTATGGCTCCTAGAGCTTTCAATGTTTTTATACCTAACAAGTTTTCTGGACATGATTTAGTAAGCAATAAATCTGTAGTACGTGTTAATGGACCGACTGTAAGTGGAAGAGGTTGTGTTACGTCATTTATTATAGGTTTTCCTGAGAATCCAAGGGAAATATTTTGTGAGCCTGAGAGGGGTGCCCCTGGAACTTCACTGCGTCTTATAGTTGTTCTGCTTGCCCCTGTATCAAGTAAAAACTTTCTGTCTTCCCCTAATAGTTCACTATGTACATAAGGTCCCTCTTGGTCTACAGGAACCTCTATAAGGGGTAAGCCAACTTCCCTCTCTAGGCTATCTCATGAGTATCGTTGATAATCGGGATAATCTGTTTGTGCGTACTGATACATCTGTTGTGTTGTTGCTTGAGTTGCAGCAACAGGCTGCGCTTGTGGTGGTGCTACGATCTGTTGTGGAGCTGCCTGTTGCGGAGCTAATTGTTGCGGAGCTAACCTAGGTTGTGCCTGCTGAGGCAGTTGCTGTTGATTCTGATCCTGTCTAGGTGGACGTGGTCTCTCATGTGTTCTACCTGTGGCAATATTATGTTTCAGGACTGGACAATCGTGTATATAATGACCGGGTTGTTTACAATAGTTGCATGTCCCTTTCGCAGGACCTGCGGAATCACCCTTTTGGTGACTATCGGCTGGAACTGATTGTGCAACAAGCATTTTCATTTTCGTATCTTTCATACGTCTTTGTTCGTGTTCTTGTTCTTCTCTAATTCTATTGTGGTGATATTGTAACATCTGTAGCATCTGTGATGGGGTATTACCTTGCCAGGTACTTTCGAATTTCAATACTCTATTCTTGACTTGTAGCAGAGAATTTTCAACTAATTTTGTCACAAACAGATGTGGATATGACTCACTACTGGCTTTTATACCACTATTTATACTAAAACATTTTTCAAATCGGGAATAGAAATCACTAGTGTCTTCATCTGGTTTTTGTTTACAGGCTGAAATTGCACCCCAGTCTTCCTTTTTCGTAGTTAATAAACGTGGCAGTACCTGTATTAGTAATCCTGCTAATGCTGTAGTCTTATCCCCAAGCCCTGCTCCTGCAGCTCGGGCCTTTTCTTCGTTTTCTAATGCTGTCCAATCTATCTTTTGGTCTCCCACCTCCCATTCTTTTTCTTTGAGTTTCTCATAAACACCGGCGGGTAATAGGACTTTCAATATTTTCATAATGTCGGGGTAGGTATACTCTCCCATGAGTAACATGTCTTTGATCTCACGGTGGAAACCTGCTGGGTCCTTGTCATGGCTGGGTACTACTTTCTTCATTTCTAATAATTCCAGTTTAGTTATAGGCGTGTATACAAACACGCGTGTAAAATTATCATCGGCACCTCTAATTGGGTGTACTTCGCGTAACGGATTCTGTCTATCTATGTGATACATTTTTCTCCCCATGATGGGAACTGGAACGTGTTCTGGGCATACGAAATTTAAATATTGATTTCGAGATACTAGAATTTCCTTAATTAAATCAGTACCTGACCCTCTCCATATATTCGTGAGCAGTTCTGTCAATATGTCAGGTAAGGGTCCTGGATCGGAGTGTTGGTTTTTATATAATATAAGGAGGTGTTGAATCATGTATATACTAGCTAAACGCTGTTCATAGGGGTCTAGATTCAGAAACGTGTGTGCAAGTACATCATCATTGTATTCGCCGGGACTGTCTGCCCATTGTACTGCTGACCTGGCTAATTCTTGTTCGTCCATGGAATCGAGCACGTGGTACCCCCTTCGATCTCGGAGTAATTTATCAGCGGCTTGGAATAAGTGTTCAGGGGATTTTGCATTTTGCATAGGGTTTGGAAGATGTCTATTACATTCCGGACGTATTGGACGTATTGGGTCATTAAAACCTCTGGTATTATTATGGGATCTTCCTCTACCTACATAAGCTATTGTATCTGTTTGGTCTGATTCTTGCTCCTCCTCCTCTCTGTTTATGTCAGTGGGGTCTACCTCTAATCTTTCTTCGTGTATTCGTTCTACTTCTTTGCGGATCTTTCGGTACATAGCTACTATACATAACAGTTTATCATGTCTTCCTTCTGATATATTCTTACCCCAAGTGACAAGTTTTTGCATTTCTTCCGGATTTACCCCTGGTCGGTCTTGATTTCTGATTACACAGTTTATGAGGAAACGTAACAGTTGTCCCTGTACCTCCACTTTCTGGTACTCCATGGCTCTGCTAATACTTTCAGGACCTCGTCCTGACTGGACAAAGTGATATATATTTTCTAAATGCGTAGCCATTCCTGGTAGCTTCGTTAAATATATTGCGGCTCGTCGAATACGTAATGATGACAGCAGCATTTCGTCCCGTTTACCGGGTACAGGATCATATCTACAATCTACTAGAAGTTCCTTGAGCATGTCGGGGGTTGCTAGTTTGGGCGTACGTTGGTGGGCTAATTCTCTAAGGGAAAATTTATCTCCTCTGGGTGGCGTAGAAAAAATGTCTGTCGTACCTCCTATAGCACCGTCCGGGGTGCTGGACGTAAAAGGATTTGTTGAAGGTGAGACAGCAACCGTCGTTGCGGGAAAAGCTGTAGAAACAGATGTGCTTGTCGGAATGTGTGTCGAAGCTGGTTGTTGTGGAGGTACAGACGGAGAATCTTGGCGATGCACATCATCGGCAAGCGGTCCATGTGATGCGGTATTAGCATACTCGGGAGCTGCGTCATCTAAGTAAGAGGAAAGGAAAACATCTTGTGCGGTTCTAGGATGCCCCTTGGGATGTGCTTTTATCGGAAACAATGGAGGTGGCAAGTCTTTTGGTATTTCCGGAGTAGCCTTAGGTAACCCTTCGGCCAGAAGTGGATACATACCGTTCATAAGGGCGTTTCTTTGTCTGTCTATTTGTTCTGATTTTACTCGGGTACCTTCCTCAAGTAATAGATTTTCTCGGGTTTTATTTGAATTCTCTTTACCTTTCTCTTCCTGTCTGAGTGCTTTTTCCGTGCGTCTATATGATTCTTTACGCCATAATTCAATGGCATCTTTCTGTGACTGTCTGGCTTTCTTTTTCCATAATTCTTCTTCTACTCTCATGATGCAATCTGCATCCCAGGTCCCCGCTGCGGGCCATCTCTGACTCTCTGGTAATTCTTTGGTGTAGTCCACCCATAAATCAAGAAATAATACGGCATCTAGGCCATGCTTATGATACATAAAGTACCCTGGAGTGTCCCTCGGTGGGATGGGAACAGCTTCTTCGAGTACTCCTTTTCTAGTTTTGATCTGTCTTAGTTTCGAGAAGAGCGGCATTTTTAGACCTTATGACTGGGACAAACTTTATAAAAACACAATAATGAACAGTCATTCACACCACAGTATATAGAACGTATTTAAAACATTTAACACTTAACAGTTTTTACGAACAATGATAACTAATAGAAAACTAGTTACTGACATTATACTGACACTAGATAATACTTATTTATCTTATATTTATGCAAAACATACTATATATACTGCTAAACAGTACAGATACACTGCTAAAACAGTGCAGACCGGATTTGTGTACCCAAACCCGTCTTGACCGGCACAGACTATGTGCACGTTAAATGCCTCCCCGGTAATGGTACTCACCGCGTAGCTCGGAACGGAAGGCCTCGGAACGGAACTGAAACTGGACTGGACCGGACTGGACTCGGAACTTCGGAACCTGGCGGGTCTCTGTATACCTCGGATCTTGCTCTCTCAGCTAGGCTCTGGTCGGGATACTTCGCACTTCTCACCGCCTCGTCTGGGTGTTGATCGCAGCCTCAGTCGTCCCCGCTTGGCCGGAGGGAGATACAGGAAATCCTGCGGGTACGCGTTTTTGTCCGTTCAGCTGTGGCAGGAGACCGGGCCTGCAACGCACCGCCGGCGCGTGAGATGAGAAAGTGTCCCTGTTCGGGCGCCAATTTATGTGGTAAATATTTCGTTACCGGTACTATTTTTTATGCGGTAAAGTCTATTAAAAATAACTCAGTAGAATGAGAGGCAGAATCCGTGGTATTAGAGGTTTAAAAAGGCTTTATTCCTATACAAAGGAACACAATTCGAATTGTTTGCGTTCTGTTCCATCACCACGAAAGTTCAGGAAGGAAGGGCATATATTATTGACAGTTAATCATTTTTATAGAAGAGGCATTACAGTAAAACAGATGTAGTAGGCGTATCAACTGATAAGAAAAATAAACTATGCATGCGTAACTAGAATAGGCGTAACTAGACAACGTCATCATATATGAGGTCATAAGTGGGTGGATCCATAAGAGAATCCTGCAATGTCAGCAGAAATATTTTGGCAGAGATGCGTGCGCAGCCGCATGACGTGTGATTGACGTGCAACTAGAGGGAGAAAGGGACTTGACATTTAGCTCTACATGTGGAGACAAAAGTCTGGGGTTATGTCAACCTAATCCCAAATCATATCTAATATCCTATGTTTAAAGAACTGTGTTATCCAAAAAGAGAGGTCTCTTAGGATAGAATCTTATTCTATACTGACTATACTGACTATACTGACTAGTGCGTGTACAAGCGTCTAAGTGTCTACACTAAATGCGAGGGGGTAGGAATATTCCATGGCAACAGGGTTATGAATTACTTGCATGAGGACAGCGAGGCCTGGCCCCTTTGCACGGTAGCTGGAGGAATGTTTACCTAAACTGCTAGACAGGAATGCATCGGATGAGGGGCGGAGGAGATAATCTTGAAGGTGAAATACAGTTTTTTGGCAGGCTACGGGCTGGATCAGGCACCGTTAGCCGCGCAGGGAGTAAGACAAAGTTCATGGTCACAGATGCAGGCTCAGACTGGAGCTTTCAGAGGCAGAAGACAGGAAAAGGCTTGATGACAGAATTCGGGCCTACTCGCCTGAATCTGTAAAATGTGGAAAGTGAACCACATAAAGTCGGTGGCCTTTCATACTTAGGAAAGGAATATCTGACCCATTCATGGTGGATCTGAAAGAGGACATGTTGACGGTGGACGCACATATATTTGCGTCTTCAAAACTGGAGCAAGAGGGAACATACATGTACGTATAGCAGGTACATGGAGCCGTTGGGGTCTACGATAGGGGACATAACTGATCACAAAATTCATATTTCCTCACCTCTACTCCTCCCTTCCCATGCGACATCCCTACACCTTTAATAGGGTAAGAGTGTGAGCTGGTCTCACAACAATTGTTTTGGAGCACCACATATGCAGTGACATGTGTGCTCACTACATGCTCTTTAAGTGTACCTTGTGCATGTGTTCTCGTCTGATTCCTTCCTTACCAGTACGAGTGTATATTACTGTTTCACTGAGGTTGTGGTATGTCATTTCTTTACAGGTATTCCGATAATGTCATGGTAGACTTAGACTAGAGTTAGCCTATGTGAGGGGATTCATCTTTGTCTCTTAGAGACAAGATAGGAGACATTTTATTTATGCCCTGATGAATGCCATGGACCCTCCTGGCCTGATGTGGCAGAAGCATGTTGGCAAGACAGATGTAGATGGGGCACTAAACCTCCTAGTCTCCACCATTACTTTTAATATCAAGCATGTTCTGCACAATTAAAGTTTCACGCAGGCCGTACATCGATTTTTAATGTCACTCACTCACTTATTCAACATGGGTCCCCTCTTAGTTATAGAAGTGTCTCCCTGTCTCCAGGTGTAGGCCCGCCCTTTATTAAACGTGGTTTTTAAAGGGCGAGGACAGCCAATGATGAAGCATGACACCTGGTGGTGTGTAAGTCCAGGTCATGCATTTTTTTATATGTCCAGCACCACCTAATTCATTGGCATAATGTGCCTCATCTTGAACTAGGAATCAGACACTGATTCAGGGTAGCTTCTTGTTGTGTGCTGTAACACAGTAAATGTCACATTACACAACATTAATGACTTGTATCCACACACATAGTAGTCTAACACAATACGCCACACATTAATAGGTATTGTGGTGCATAGAAGTACACTATTCCCACTTATATGCAAGATATACAGGACCAATGTAATAGAGTCCAAGGTGAGTTTTTCACCCAGTCCCCATAAAGTAGGCTACTTTTGTCAATTAATACTGATGCATTGTTTGTTTTTTTGATGCATTGCTGTAGCTGCGTCAGTCTTATTTCCAACTATAGCAATGCACTATCTTTGGGCCTGATGCCTTGTGGCATCCTTCACACATATCTGTCAGTATTTCTGATGCATACTTGGGTCCTTGCGCCATGGAGATACGTATGGTAAATACAGCACTTCCATGGCATCACAAGGATGTTTGCAGCAGGCGCCAGTAAATCTGACGCTTCAATGCGTTACCGCAGCGATGCATCATTTCTTGGAAATAAGGCTCAAAGTGTCACCAGATAAACTGCAATACTGTCAGAAAGAAGTCCAATATATGGAGCATATAATTGAGAAAGGAGCGTGAAAGGTGTCCCCAGAGAGAGTGGAGGCAATTTTGCAGAATATCCCACTCCAAACACAGACAGGAGTCAGAATGTTTTTGGGAATAGTTGGCTACTGCAGGCAGTGGACAACTAGTGTTTCCCTAGTGGCTATGCTGTTACTGAGGTTGACACAAAAAGATGTGCCTGATCTGCTTCTATGCGACAACGATTGCTTGGAATGCCAGATTACAGTTAGATGTTTACACTGTTTTGCAGTGTGAGAGAGGGCTGCGCTCTCTCAGTGCTTACTCAAATGCACGAAGACCTGTGGCTTATTTTTAGGTCTTGCCTAGCGTTTCAGCGCGAATGCGCTGCCATCGCTTTGCGAGGTATGCAGTATATACGGTAGTGTGGAGGCTTCGTGGAAGCTCCGCCCACTCTCTGCCTATTGGCTTTTGTCTTAAATGCTGCCTTCCGATTGGTTTGAGGCTGGTTAGTCCCTCCTCATTCCTCATTTGTATTGTTCCACGGCTATTGGCCCCTTAGTCCTGACACTATTTTCTTTTAGGTCTCACCTAGCATTGCAGCGCGAATGCGCTGCCATCGCTTTGTGAGACATGCAGTATATACTGTAGTGTGGAAGCTTCGTGGAAGCTCCGCCCACTCTCTGCTCATTGGCTTTTGTCTTAAATGCTGCCTTGCGATTGGTTTGAGGCTTGTTAGTCCCTCCTCATTTATCATTTGTATCCTTTCACGGCTATTGACCCCTTTACTCCTAACACTATTTTCTTCCCTGTCTCCCCACCCCACAACCCCACCCTCAGTCTGTGACTTCTCACCCCCCCACTCCCGTTTATGTTTTCTTGTCTGCCGGCTCTTCTGTTTTCATCTTTATTATTGCCACCTTGAAAAATGCGAGTTCAAGATGCATGCTGTACAAAAAATTCTCATGTTTAATTAACTAGATTTTAATGTTACTCTAAATATAATAAAACTCTAAGCAACATTCGGGGTATGCATGGCAACTGACGCCTCTTAGTTCACAAATGGCATTGTTGTCGGGCGGGAGGAGCGGCAGTGTTTTAACTCATGCTTAAAAGGAGCACTTTTAATAACTTCCTCTCAATTCAGTGCTATCATCTTGTGTACTGAGGTGACGCACTAAAGAAATACACTTTTTTGAATTCTGAAGAGACATTATCGCACATTTACATCATGTTTACTGTATGATTAACATGCCGATCATTTTCACGGCTCGCCCACTGGCTCGTATACGCTTGGCTCATCTCCGGTTGGCTCTACCTGTTAATTAATATATTGGCTGGCGCACCTCTAACAAAGAGATATGAATGGATACATGACAGTGAGCACAGGTAGATGGTAGAGAAATAGACTTGTGCAGACAAAGTCAGTCTCCATTGCCTCACGTTAGAATAATCACTTTCAATAACCTGGAAATGTGCCTGCAACTCCCTCATGCCCCAACCTCATCCCCCTCACCTATTCTTAACACATGCGGCAGATTCTGAGCTGTGCCCTGCTGCTGCAGAGGGTTACAACAATCAAATGATGGACGGAATGCTGACAATGCAGACATTCTCCCCCAGTCAAGAGATCTGGGTTAAATCCATCGTTCTTTTGCCCACTACACCACCCCAGTTTAGACATGGCCATATGCAAATCAGTCTTGACCCTGTGCCTCATGGGAACAGTCCAGCCCGAACTGCCAAGCCATGTCTTCCCTGGACCGGAATCAAGCATCCTAGGACCGGTTTCTGGCTATCAGCCGTCATCAGCCAGGATTGCTTGACTCCAGTGGCATAGTGAGCACGGGTCCCACGTCTGGGAATACCCATCCCACTTAGGGCAAAAAGCGTTACAACAAACAAATGATGGACGGAATGCTGACAATGCAGACCTTGCTCTCCATGCCACTGGAAATCAAGCAAGCCTGGCTGAAGACGGCTGAAATGCCAGAAATCGGTCCTAGGATGCTTGTTTCCAGTCCAGGGAGGACCTGGCTTGGCAGTTCGGGCTGGACTGTTCCCATGAGGCACAGGGTCAAGACTGATTTGCATATGGCTGGGTTCAAACTGGAACGGCATGGTGAGCAAAAAAACGATGGATTTAGGCCCAGATCTCTGTACTGGGGTGAATGTATGACATTGTTCTGCATTCTGTCCATCAATTGTTGTTTTTGCAATTGTCACCCCGTGTGGGAAGGGTATGCCCAGACGTGGGTCCCTTGCTCTCCATGCCACTAGAAATCAAGCAAGCCTGGCTGAAGACGGCTGAAATGCCAGAAACCGGTCCTAGGATGCTTGTTTCCAGTCCAGGGAGGACCTGGCTAGGCAGCTCGGGCTGGACTGTTCCCATGAGGCACAGGGTCAAGACTGATTTGCATATGGCTGGGTTCAAACTGGAACGGCATGGTGAGCAAAAAACGGTGGATTTAGGCCCAGATCTCTGTACTGGGGTGAATGTATGACATTGTTCTGCATTCTGTCCATCAATTGTTGTTTTTGCAATTGCTACTGGTGCAGAGGAGCACGGCAGAGTCTGTAGAAGCGCTGGGATCCCTAGCCTCTCCGGGCAGGCACCTAAGCCTTCCGGTTGCCTTCACACTCAGGATAAATGAATACACTTTGTTCTGTGCTTTAGTCGCCACTCTGTGAGCACTGTCTGGTAGATGAAGCTCTGTGTTAATAAACACATTCAGAGAGGTGGTTGTGTACAAACAAACAACAGCTACAATACCGTACGTTTTGAACGTGTAGTTAAATACCTGCTCATTGGCCGATCATTCCATGGCACTATCAAAATTACATTTGGACACATTTGCTCAACTGTAAAATACTCCCTTCTATGGGTCATTTAATAACACAGGGCTCTGGGGTAGGTAACCTACTTTGGATGCTGTGTAAAAGAGTAAATACAAAAATTAATGTAATGAAACTAAGCAACCAGTACTGTCTAAAACACTGTGAAAACTGACATGCATTCTGGCATTTTGTTTAGTTAATGTCAATTTTCTCATAGATGCGATTAAAGTACTCTTAATATCTTAATGAAATCTGCACTCTTTTAACTAATAGCACTGGGCGACCTTTGACAATTAGGCAATGAATACATTTTCATGTACCCCCGAAGTCCCCTTGCCCCCTGCACCCTTGGCATACTTCATTGCCTCCCAGTGTTTGGGGGATAACCAAGATGCAGGAGAGTGAGTAAAATAGTCTAGAATATGAAAGAGAAACCGGGATTCGGATTCACATGCTCCGATCCTGATCGCGTTGGTTAGTCTGTAAGCACTACTTTTATTAATGAGTTTCGCATTAGTAAAGCACCACGGTGTGCATGTGTGGCGACACTTCACCCATGAGGTACGTGCCAAGCAATTGTTGACACAATCCACACTTTGCGTCTTTTTCAATATATTTATTACGAAGTGCAGGACCTTTCCAAGCGATTTTGCACACTACATACATTCACTCCAAAAACAAAATGTATATGTAAAAAACATTACCATTTACAATGTCAAAAGCTCTAACTCACACATGCGAGACCTATTTGCATTGCAAATGCTTGTTTTACTTCCCTTGACCCTTTATCTCCAGGTCTGCCCAGCTCCCTTAAAGCAGTCACAGCCTTTGGTGTCAGTATTGAGAGGAGTGAGAACATAGTAATGGGACATTCTTTAACTGTAATGGTTCCTCATTCTGTTGAGATATTACTCACCAGAAAAAAAGCCCAGTACATGACCAACAAAAGGCTCACTATGTTTGAGCAGCAAAACCTGGCATTGGAGAATGGGATTTTAAGGCAATGCCAAATTCTGAATCCCTCAACACTTCTACACGTCAACAAAACTGTGATAAAGTTGAACATTATTGTCTAGATGGCACAGTCTTATGCATCAACCGAAGGCAAACATTAAACATGAACTCCTGAATGAGCTTGATTGTGTAATCTTTGTTGATGGCTCATTTTTGAGAAACAATGAAAGCACCCTGAGAGCAGCTTACACTGTCTGTGCAATTAATCATGTGGAAGCTTCAAGTGTTTGAGGTGTTACCTCAGCACAAGCTGCAGAACTAATTTCCCTTACCTGAAGCATGCAGGTTAGCTGCACAATTGAGAGCAACTATATTTATAGCTAATCAGTATGGCTATGGTGTTTTCCTTGATTTCAGACAGATATGGTCGCAAAGAAGTTTCATGACCTCATCTGGAACTCCCATCCGAAATGGGGAACATGTAAAAAATGTGCTTACAGCACTACAGTGGCCAACGAGGGTTTCAGTGGTTAAATGTGCAGCTCGCCAACGTGACAATGGTTACATTGCAGTTGAAAACAGACATGCTGATGAAGTTGCACAGTATTGTGCACTAGCGGCCTGCACATTCAATGCAGTTTACTCAGGTGAATCTGAGGAAGTCACTGCCTTTTCAATGTTATTGTCAGTAATTGACAAATGGAAAGAGTTCAATTGATTGCAGGAAAATGTTTCAAAGGCAGAGCAGCAGGGCTTAAATCAGAGGAGGTTGTGAGAAAAATGCAAATGACATCTGGATGTCAGCTGATGAAAGACTAGTTTTGCCAGACAGTTTGTTGTTCCCAATGGCACATCTCCTTGGCCCAACACACTTAGGAAGAGGTGCAATGGGGAGGGTATTCACACAAAATGTGTTTAACCCCAGATTTAGTATGCTTGCAGAGGAATTGTGCCATTGTTGTGTGATATGTCAACAAATGAATGTAGGGAAAAGAACACTAGTAATACCGAGTCACATGGGTAGATCAGGTGGTCCTTTCAACAGGATGCAAATGGACTTTATTGAGATGCCTGTTTGTAACAGGTTCAGATACTTTCTGTTTATAGTATGCTTTTTCTCTTGATGGATGGAAGCCTGCCCAACATGGAGGATTGAATGTGTGTTGCTGTAGCTAAACTACTGCTGGAAGAGTTAAGAGCAAGGTATGGATTGCCTGATTTTCTGGAGTCATATATGGGACTCATTTCAATAATGAGATCTTTTGGCTGTTTTGTACAGCATTACAGATTACAACCATAAAGTCTCAATTAGCATAAGTTTGTTCTTCCACATAGCTGAAATGGCCAGGTGCTTTACCATCGGTGTTGATGAGTCTCCGACAGAAACACTGAGTTATCCCCTCATGAGATGTTGACAGGGTAT
The DNA here is from genome assembly GCF_964204655.1 of Triturus cristatus. Taxonomy (NCBI): domain Eukaryota; kingdom Metazoa; phylum Chordata; class Amphibia; order Caudata; family Salamandridae; genus Triturus; species Triturus cristatus. The sequence goes on along the minus strand of NW_028188332.1, from coordinate 74,759 downwards.
GCCATAAGACTGCCCGTTGTACCTGCAAATGCACTTTTGAAAATCACAGATGATTTGATACTCAATTACTGCAAAGGAATGGTTGACGTGGTGTGCTCTGTCTGGCACTAGATTGAATCTAAAACTCTAAACCTGCATAATATACAGTTCCGTAGCCTCAGTCCAGGAGACTGGAAGTCAAAAGGCATGTCCTGAAGACTTGTTTGGAACCAAGATGGAAAAGCCCCTTCCAAGTGGATTTAATCACGAACACTGCTGTTAAGTGTAACAGAGCACCAAACTGGGTGCATGCTTCGTGCCCCCAAAGAGTAAGAAATCAATATGAAGAAACAGTGCTCTTTGAGCCTGAATTGATAGCACTGGTGACTGTATCGCCACAAGCTGATGGGCTGCAAGGAGCAGTATCACATAGATCACAGCAGCGAGGAGAAGAAAGGGGTGAAGAGCTACAGCCAGTAACATCGATACAAATTCCTGGGATTTCACAAAGTGGCACTGAAGTCGCTGACCAAGAAGAAGAGACTAGATCACCACTTGAGAAAGTAGTTGAGACAGCACCAGAATAAACCGCAGAACCGGGTGAAGGAACAAGCATTAAACCAAGAAGAGTCACCCTTAATGCTGAGTGGCCACAAAACTATTGTCAGGAAACTGAGAACAAGTGTGTCAGATGTTTGAATATGTTTGAATACTACCAACTTGTCACTGAAACAAAAACAAGTGGTTCAAATGACTTAGAGGGAGATCAACAAAGACTGAGGAGACCAAAGTGAGCGAGAGTGCCTTATTGAAGGTATTCTATACCTGACCAGGCATACTACATAAATCAAGTACTGCATGTGTCAGTGGATGAAATGTGTGATCTGATATCTGTTTGACATCACCCTAAGAACAAACTAGCATTGGTAAACGCATTAGGTTTTGCCTATGTAATTAATATTAAGCTGTTTCTGTTGTAAGTTGTAGCTTGCTGACTAGTTGTACAATATAAGTTCGAAAAAAGCCTGTTAAAGTGTTATGACTTGTTCATGTAGAAAAAGGCAATATATTGTGCTGTTTCTAGTGGTCTCGTGTGGGTAAGTAATAGAAACATTTGAAAAATGAAATGAAAAGGGGAAATAATTGATGTAATAGCAAAATTATGAGTTTAGAGGAATTCTGACAACTTTTGGGCCCAATGCCACTGCAACTGCTGCACCACTGAAATCATGACCCTAGTGACTGCAAGGCAACTGCACTTGTGACTGCTTATTTAGTAGTTAAATATAGCAATATTTGCTGTGTAGAGGAGTTCTGACAATGTTTTGATCAGGTGCAACTGCACTTGCAGCACAATTGAAAGCATGGCCATTGTCCTACTAGATAACTTTACTTGTGACAGCGCTTTTAGTAGTAAAATGTATCAATATTCTGACTTTAGAAGGGTCCCTAAAGATTTTGGCCTCAGTGCCACTGCACCTGCTGCACCACTCAAATCAAGCCCCTTTTAACTGCAAGATAACTGCAATTGGCTGTGCCTGTATAGTAGTACAATATAGCAATATAATGTGTTTAGAGGAGTCTGACACATTTGGGCCTGTTGCCGTTGCACCTGCTGCACCATTCAAATCATGACCTTGTTTTCTGCAAGGTAACTGCACTTGTGACTGGCTGTTTAGTAGTACAATATAGCAATATTAAGTGCATAGTGGGGAGCCTAGAGCTTTTGGTCTTGGTGCTACTGCACCTGCTGCACCACTCAAATCATGACTCTATTGACTGTTAGATAACTGCACTTGTGACTGTCTTGTTTATTAGTAAAATGTTGCAATAATCTGGGATTAATGGGCTCCCTAGAGCTTTTAACCTCAGTGCCACTGCACCTGCTGCACCATTCAAATCAAGTCTCTTTTAACTGCAAGGTAACTACAATTGTGACTGCGTGTTTAGGAGTCAAATATAGCAATATTATGTGTTTAGAGGAGTACTGACATCTTTCGGGGACGGTGCTACTGCACCAGCTGCACCATTCAAACCATGACCCTGTTGTCCACAAGGTAACTGCACTTGTGCTTGCCTGTTTAGGAATAAAATATAACAATATTGGGGGTTTAGTGGGGTGCCTGGAGCTTTTGCTCCCGGTGCCACTGCACCTGCTGCACTATTTAAATCATGACCCTAGTGCTTGCTAGATATCTGCACTTATGGCTGCCTGTTTAGTTGTAAAATATATCAATATTAGGTGTTTAGAAAAGTTCTGACAACTGTTGGGCCTAGTGCCACTGCACCTGTTGCATCATTCAAATAATAACTCTGTTGCCTGCAAGATAACTGAAATTGTGACTTTCTTGTCCCTGTATGACATTAATATCGTTTTGTTGAGAATTAGTTGAGTTGGGCACTTACTGCTTAATCTACTGTATAACCAGGTACTGCTCACCCATCGGGTTGCCCTGTCTTTATTATATTACCCAGTTTAATGGCGCTAACTTTATTGCTCTTGTAAGGATGGGAGACTGAGGTGGCCTTGAAAGAATTGCAACTCCTTACCTGCAGATGTCCACATATATTATTGGTAAGCATTCAACTCACTAGACTAATCTACTGTCTTAGAGCACTGGGGGCTAACATATGGAGAGTCACAGTGCATAATATGAGGGAGATAGGCGCTCTCCAGGTCATAGACTACTATAAACCCCTTGATCCCATGTAGGTGTTGGAGGGGTCACAAGAACAGAATCAGTGATGAGATCTGGTAGGATTAGTGCAAAAAGGTGATCGTGAGACCATAACCATCGTTTTGGAAGTCATCGGAAATGTCTAGAGGGCTGATCTTGTACACAGAAAGGTTTTTCACCAGATTTGACGGGAATGGCCCATTATATTCACAGAGGCTGATTATGGTCTACAGGGACGCTAATAGGGGTAAAAAACTTTAGCAAAGTAGCCTCGGGCCTATCTTGCAAACAAGTCTTGAACTTGTTCCTCTTCCTGATTGGATGCCAATAGAGTGTCCTAAACATGAGTGTTAGATGATCCAATTGACTTGCAATAAATGTACACCAAGCATGAAAGTTTTGAAATGGGTTGCAATTTGTTAAGTGTCTACCTGGACAGAACCCTCTGCAGCCTGTTGCTGTGACCTAGGTGAGGTGAGAACAATGGAATTAGCAAGGTAAATTGTGTGAAAGAAGGCATACCGGGAGTATACCTCATGCCAGACAGAGATGTCAGAGTGCATTTATGGTAATTGTGCTCAATTGTTGGATGAAAGTGTAATCTTCGTTAACCAAGGCACCTTCATACCGCACCTTGGAAACTGAAGTCGTTGAAAATCACGTAGAATTGATCCAGGCGACAGGAAGCAAAGATGGGCTTGCAGGGCCAGAAGATGGTCTAAGTCTTTTGGCTGTTCAGACAGAGTGCGTTTTGTTTCATCCAATGCTGGACATTCTTGAAGGAGCTGGGTGTGCATCATACATAGATCTCTGCCAGTCTGATATGAATATATGTGACGTTTTGAACATCTGTTACACCACATTGTGGCCATCACAGAGTGTAAGTCAAGGGACACAAATAGAAGCTGGCGAGGTTTGGTAAAATGACGATACCTTAAAACTCCACTGATAACAGTGGTGGCCATGGAAAAGAGAGAAACTACATTGGCCTGGTGAGTGCAGTTGGCTAGGAAGGATCTAATACGGGTTGTACAAAACCGCATCATTTCCTTTTAAAATGTTATGAACATTTTGAAAAATTACACCTGCAGACTGAAATGTGGTTAGCTGTTACCTCACATTACTCTTTTTAAGGGAGTATGCACCTTTCATTAAAAAAAAGTATTGTGAAATACTAGCAGGACACTGGTATGGGCAGAAACAGTCTTTTAACCAGACATTTACCTGGCAAATTAGTTTCTTGCTGGTATTCCACAAGACTTTTTTTTAACACAAGGTGCATACTCCTTAAAAAATTATTTTGAAAAATGTCACTTAACGTAAAACTTGAGATTTTCACAAATTCCACTGGTGCAATTAAGATTTCACCCAGCCCTACTATACCTAAGGTGAGAGTGGTTTTGCCTATTCCTGCATATTTCGTTAACTTGTGAAGAAAGGTTGTATGGTTAATGGTGTCGAACTCCCCTGAGAGGTTGAGTTGTATTACAACACATGTATGACCTTTGTGCACGCTTTGAAGTTTAACTAAGTCATATCAAATTGTTGTTTTATAGCACTTTCTGCTGCAGCTGTTGCCATATAGAAGTGCTGAAATTAACTGAATCTAATGATAGCAAAAGTCATCGATTTCGGAAGAAGGAACAGCGGAATAGGTAGGCACTTATACCTATGTAATGATGGTCATATAGATATCACTGCAAGGATAATACATCAAACCATGGAAAATATAAGTGAGGTACTAACCACTGTGGGTCTAGGACTTGGGACTGCTGAGAGGGAACTGTTGCAAGAACCATCCCTAGCTCAAAGTACGTCCTTGTAAGACAGATGAACACAAGACTGGAATACCTAGAAGGGGCCCTCACTTGTTTCTTGATTAAGTCCTTTCTTACATTCAGAGTCACTAAAGTATTCAGCAGCGGAGCGTGTTGCACGGGTTAATACACTTTGGTTCAAGAAATCGCAAATTATATGAGAAAAACGCGACAAGTATTGTAATGTTTCATAGGCAAGTTCCTCAGCAGGAGGTGCTTTAGGATTCAGGATATACGACCTAAAAAAGGTGCAATATGATTCTTTTAATGTCTGAGGTCCTGCTAAAATAAATGCATCTCTGAAAACAGAATGTGTGATGTTAGCAGGGATTCGAGTTAATAGTGCAATAAAAAGAATCCTGCAATCCAGCTGCCCTGTCTGAATTTCTTCCAAGTCTTTAAAGTGTTTGCACATACTTGCATGCGCAGTCTAGGATACATTATCTAGGGAAGAGGTGTGGCGCCGCGACAAGGGCAACTGACTCCGGAATCTGGGAATCAGCAAGGATGCGCCAGGAAAGATGCGACACGCAAGTTTACCCTTGCACCACCCATGATGCGCCGCATTTTCAATGCGGCGCATCATGGCGCAGGAATAAACAGATGCGTGACGCTTCCGATGGCGTAAGGGCGGCGCATTGCTGGAGTCGTGTCGCAAGCACGACGCAACTTCGATCCCCGGCGCCTGCAGCAGATTAGCCCAGCACCATGTGACTCTGGGCAATAGCTTGCTTAATCTTCCCGACGATCCCCAGCGCCTAGAGACCCTTACGGGTGATTGTTCGCCGCTTTACAAATGTGGATTATTATTATATGAAATGATGTGATGTAACAGCCAGAGCGTCCGACTTTGGAGCTGTGGAACCAGGTTCGAGTCTCGGCTTATAAAGAACACATAAGAGGGTCACTGCGAAAACACAATATAAGGGTAAGCAACCAGGGAAAAAACATACACACTCCCCTCTAAATTTCTTTTGTGACCGGTAGTGGATCCCGAATACTATGTCCCACAGAACAAAGTAGTTTAGATCATTTATTATCAGAAAATATATATAGCATTTTTTTTGGTTGAGATATTTTTTATATATGTATCCTTATAAAATTACATATTCTGACATAAAACAATTCACAACATCGTACATTAATCGGAACAGAGCCCCAAAATTTACATAGAAAAAATCATACAATGAATGTACGTCTCCACAGTGACAGAATCGACAAAAACATATAGTGAAACAGTACTACAATAAATTACACTAAACATATAGACAACATTAAATACAATGGGGCAGATTTATGTTTCCTGGCGCATCCCTGCAAATCAGCAAGGATGCACCAGGAAAGATGCGTCACGCAAATTTACCCTTGCGCCACCCATAATGCGCCGCATTTACAATGCGGCGCATCATGGCGCAGGAATAAACAGATGCGTGACGCATCTGATGGCGTAAGGGCGGCGCATTGCTGGAGTCATGTCGCAAGCACGACGCAACTCCAGCAATGCTCAGGGGCTGCCCATACCTAACATGCTGCGTCATGCCTTACGCCTGCTTCAAGCAGGCGCAGGGTTTTGACGTAGCAGCGTCGGAAATGTGACTCAGTGAAATCTTATAGATTTCACTGCGTCATTTTTCCGAGGCTTTTTCCGACGGAACGCCCATCCTGCATACATTAAACCTGACGCAGGTTTAATGTAGCGCAGGGCTTTACAGCGTGACGCATCTCCATAGATGCGTCACAATGTAAATAGGGCGCAAAGTGGCACAGGGTTTACGATGCCGCTGCGTCACAAAAGTGACGCAACGGCAGCGTAAAAGGGGCGCAAGTCCCTCATAAATCTGCCCCAATATGTAAACACCACAGAGAAAGTGCGCCGACAAGCGTTTCGGAGGTACCATTGACTGAGACACTCCTTCATCAGGGTGCTCAATTTATGATTTATGTAGTGGTCAGACGGCCATCTGTAATTCATATGTTGTGTCCATATATCATAATACACCAGGGCTCAGTATAATAATTTAAAACGAGTTGTCTCAAGATTCCTAGTATATGCCACAAGGTCTCAGAAACAGACAAAGGCACAGTGGTTGTAATGCTTCAAATTCCAGCCAGTAAGTGGATATCTAAAGGCTGGAGAGAGCCAAATATTGCTGTATCAGCTGTTCTATAATACATGGTCAGTCCGTAAATCCTCAAATACGGGTGACTATGGGTCCACTTGGCACACTTGATACAATGTAGACAGCGGTAAATGAATCCTGGCCATCACGATAACCATGTAGATGTAATCATAAAAAGATGAATCTTTGAATCAACAGTCGTTCTTCCTGTGCAGTCACCTAGCCTTAAGGGAAGGGTCACAAGAAGACTGTGCCCAACTGTGTGTCCTGGATAGTTATTCCCCCAACGGAGAGAGCCAGAGTGCACGATCAAAATGAAAGAATTAGAATGCCAATGTGTTTGGACCTCGCCTCTGGGCTCCATTTCCGCTGAATACCTAGAAGGGGCCCTCACTAGTTTCTTGATTATGTCCTTTCTTATATTCAGTCACTAAAGTATTCAGCAGCGGAGCGTGTTGCATGGTTTAATACATTTTGGTTCAAGAAATTGCAAATTATATGACAAAAACACCACAAGTATTATTCACACAGCTTTTCAGCACAATGTAATATGTTTCATATGCAAGTTCCTCAGCAGGAGGTGCTTTAGGATGCAGGATATAGGACCTAAAAAAGGGTGAAATATGATACTTTTAATGTCTGAGGTCCTGCTAAAATAAATGCATCCCTGAAAATAGAATGTGTGATGTTAGCAGGGATTCAAATTAATAGTGCAATACAAAGAATACTGCAATCCAGCTGCCCTGTCTGAATTTCTTCCAAGTCTTTAAAGTGTTTACACATATTTGCATGCGCAATCAAGGACACATTATCTACTATATGAAATGATGTGATGTAACAGCCAGAGCGGCCGACTTTGGAGCTGTGGAACAACGTTCGAGTCCCGGCTCAACATCCTGCGATTCTGGGCAAATCACTTAATCTCCAGGTGCCTACCAAAAATTAATGTGTCTCTCTCTCTATATATAGGATTATAACATTCTTGCCCGTAAAAAAATAAATGTTTTCACTTTATTAACTTATTTCAATTTTGAATTATTAAACATGACTGTTTTGCACATTAAGGGTATTTTTCATATAGCAACAATAGTGAGGATCATGTACAAATTATTAACAATTTATTTATGTACATGTATAGAAGACATATATATAAAAAAAGAGATTTTTTGATTTTTTACTTTAGGGAAGGGTACAATTTTAGCACTTCATTTACTAAACTCACTGTTTAGAGAATAGTTAGAAAAAGCTAATTTAGACATAGTTTAAAAATTCGAGCCTGCTAAAAGAAGTTGGTTAATGAGGTCATATCTGTAAAGCATTCATGCAGACATAAACTGTTGGGTTATGCAAAGAAGGAAGTATATTGTTGCACAGTAATATGGACACTGGCGATTTAGCTTTGCAAAGTTTGCACAGATTGCGATATATTGCACAATATTTTGTTTACATATTTATTGATTATGTTTACAATAGCAAAGCCCTGTGATATAGTTGTGAGTGGTTTTAGAAATATTTTTTAAAATATTTATATAATTAAATGTATTTTTTAATGTATTTATATATTTATTCAACCCACTATAATATACTTCAATGCATTTATGCAGTTTAGAAATTATTACCAACAATTACAATAAGTTAATTGATTAACACAATGTAACAGGACATCTTCCTCATCACAACGAAGGTTTTATGTAGCGGAGTATTTCTTCTATGTCTATTTGTGAAAGGTCATGTGATTCACGATGCAATGTTTAAAAATAATGGCGGGCGCAATGGTCTTTGTGTGATCAAGGGCACTCAGTGCTCGAAACGCGTCGCAGAGGGGAGTCTATTGAATAAATATCTTCCTGACAGAGCCGTGAGGGTCCGTCTCTCTTTTTTCCGCTGGAAGCAGAAGTGGAAGTGTGGAGAGTATACTTGTTCAATATATATATATATATAGATATATATATATATATATATATATATATATATATATATTACCTACTGGCGGTCGCCAGTAGGTAGTTATAGTTAGGACCTATTTTCCATAGGAAATCTGCAACATTCTGTTCCCCATAAGTCTGGCGCCGGTTGACGAATCTTCGCAAAATTTTCCAAACTCTTGGCCAGCTCCGGTCCGCTCCTATCCTGAAAGTTTTGTGGTGATTCATCAAGCGGGGGCTGAGAAAAAAGGGGGTCCCAAAACGCGTTTTCCCCATGCAATTTCCCATAGGACCTGTTGACGCAGCTACAGCCCGAACTGCTGAACGGAATTACACCAAATTTGGCAAAGAGGTAGTCCTCAGTTCAGACTCGTGCCTTTTGCATAAATGGTGTAGATCCGTTCAGTAGTTCCTGAGAAAATTAGAGTAAAAAAGATAGATATATCTATGGCCTCGGAGGATCCGCGCACCCTATGCGCACCATAAGCGCACGCTCTGCAAACCGAGCGCGCACCCTCCCGATCATGCGCAGAATGCCAATTGGCTGTCAAGTGTCTGTCTACATTCGAAACCCGGAACTGTTGGCAGCCATTTTGTGCCTCGGTAGAAGCGAGGCTGATTAAGTAAGGGAAAGAAGTGTGTGAAAGATGTAAAGGGGGCAGGGTAGAAATACTCTGACCCTCTAGTGTTGCTTAGGGGGTCCCAGAAGGACCTCGTGAGGCCACCTTTTTTGTTTTTTTTTAAATGGCAAAATGCACGCAGGGTGCGCGGATCTGGCCGAAAAAAGAAAAACCCGAAGCGCGGGCTTCCGCGCTTCATTAATAATCAGCCCCTGGGTGGGCCAAATCCCGGGGGCATAATGTTTATAAATTAATAGGGGGAGGGGGGCTGTGTGGCCCCCCTCCTGGAGGCTTCGAGGCCCTGGGGACCGCCACCCCCCAGGGCCGGCTCCTACAGTGTCCTGGGGTGTCCACCCCAGGACAATGTTGATTGCTATGAGAGGGCGGGTGTCTCCCGCCATCCCATAGCCAACTTCGTTAGGATTTTGAAAGGGAGAGCAGGGAAACTTGCTCTCTCTTTCAAAATCCAAACGATATTGCTTTTCCACACGGGGAGCTGCATGTCAGCAGCTCCCCATGTGGAAAAGCAAAGCCGGCTCCCGAAGGATGCGGGGAGCCAGCAGGGACTGTGGGGGCGTTGGGGCTCCCCCCACGGTCTCCAACGTTTTTTTATAAGCCCCGGGGTATGGTGTCCCCGGGGATAATAAAAATTAGTGATAGGTGCCAATTTTTTTTTACGGTAAACGGTTGGGTGCACGATTTCTCTCACGTTGGGTGCGCGGTTCCTAATGCGTTGGGTGCGTGGATGCTTTCGCGTAGGGATCGAGAACGGTGCGCATAGGGTGCACGGATCCCAAAAAAAAGAAAAAAAAAGTTTTGAAAATATAGTTTAACAAATATTTTAACAAACACATTTTTTAAAAAAATAATTAACTTTTTTTTTTTTAAACAATTAAAAAAAAATATTTTTTAATTTTTAAAATAATTAATTGAAAAAATAAGTTAAAAAAAATGGTGAAAAAAGTATTTAAAAAAACATAATTAAAGGAATTGACACACTGAAATAGAAAATTTTAGGAAATCCAATGAAAATCATTAAACATCATGGCTTTAGAGATAGGAATTAGCATTTAAAAGACCTTTGAAATTCACTGAAAAAACCATAGGTTTCATGCACGTTATAGATAGGAATTGGCATTTAAAAAACCTTAGAAATTCACTGAAAAAACCATAGGTTTCAGGGGCATTATAGTTAGCTGGACATTTCCCTCGTACAAAACCCTAGAATTTCCCCCGTTATATTTAGTTCAGCTAACTATAACTCGTGCCCCCGCAATGCACTGCTGATGACGTCACATATTACATTACTCATGACATGGTCAGTGCCATCACTGATGACATCTCAAATGACATCACTGATGACATCATAAATATGTATTATATATGCCAAGGTGTATTGAAGAATGAGTGGGTGTATGAGTGGATGATTTAGTAGGTTAGTGATTAAACTGTGTGAATGTCCATATCAGTCTGTCAGTTGGTGTGTAAGCAGCTGCATGGATTTGTGAGTGGCTACTTGAGTGTCTATATGGGCTATTGATTGGTTGTCTGAGTATCTGTATAGGTGCCTGAGTGTCTGTGAGAGTGGGTGGGGGGGTGTAACTCTGTGCATAGATGTGTGAGTGGATGCTTTACTGAGTGTACGGGTTCAAGAGTGCATCTGTGAAGGTCTGTATGGGTGGGTGAGTGTTTGTATGGGTGTGTTGGTGAGTGAATGGATATCTCACTGGTATATGTGTGAGTAACTACAAATGTTAAAGACAGTATATGTGAGTGTTGAAGTATATCAATGACTATATATGATAGTGAGTGATTGTGAGAGTGACTGTGTGATGAGTGACTGCTTGTATGAGTCACTGTATAGGTGAGAGGATGTGTGTGTAGACCAATGGATCAGTGAGTGGGTATGTACTAACTGGTATTGGTGTGTCTATGGTTTCGAGAATAGTAGTCTGTATTTTAGAGGGGGTGTTTCAAAGGTTATATTATGGTGTGAGGAGGTGCATCAGATGATCATGTGGATAATATCAACAGTGATGTCATCAGTGATGTCATTTGAGATGTCATCAGTGATGTCATCAGTGATATCACTGACCATGTCATGGTGATGTAATATGTAACGTCAACAGCAGTGCATTGCGGGGGCACGAGTTAGAGTTTGCCCAACTAACTAATTTCTCTGGTTTTGTACAAGTGAAATGTCCAACTAACTATAACGTCCCTGAAACCTGTGTTTTTTTCAGTGAATTTCTAAGGTTTTTTAAATGCTAATCTCTAACTATAACGTTGCTGAAACCTGTGGTTTTTTCAGTGAATTTCAAAGGTTTTTTTATATGCTAATTTCTAAAATAACTTACCTGAAACCTATGGTTTTTTCAGTGAATTTCAAAGGTATTTTGAATGAAAATTTCGAAGTATAATGTGCCTCAATCCTATGTTTTTTTTATTGACTACATGTATACATATTTTTAAAAAGTTTAGAATAATTTATAGTTAGGAAAACTATAATAATAATAATTTTTTAAAACAGAAGTTGCGCACCCTACTTGCACCCTACATGATGGCTGCGCGCATTCGTATAGCCATTTTGAAAATTTGCGCAGGGATCACGATTTCGGTAAAATTTGTAAAGTATGAAATATCTTTAAATGTATTATGAATAAAAGTTTTGCATTAAGTGTTTGTTTAAATGTATTTACAAAATTATTTTTAAACTATTATTTTCAATATAATCTGCTTGAAAGTAATTTTGCTGTATGCGCAGCATATGCGCTTATTGTGTGTGATCCCTCCCCGTACGAATATCCAGGGTCACGCCGTGATCGCGACTTCGGCGTATTTTCAAATTTGAAAAAATTACTATTGAAACTTTGAATATGATATTACAGTGAACAGTTTGCTAATATACTTAAAAAGTTTATAGAAATTTCTAATTATAGTGTAAAATCATGTATACGATATTTTGTGGGTGCGCGATGGGTGTGTGATGGGTGCGCGCACCATACGCAACTTCATGTCAGCACAAGAAAATAAGAATCTGATTGGTTTAAATCAATTTCATTGTGGAAGAGGGAGGATCCATCCTCATGATATTCCCCTTATTTGTTGTCTTTCACAGAGACAAGACCTGTTTCCTGCTGGTCTTCAAAACTTTTACTTTTTTTGTGTGTTGTTTATTTTACAAAACAACTATGGCTTCCAGTCTTGCTGAAGTTGATCCTTTGGCCATTGAGGAGTAAGAACAGACGGTGGACCAGGGCAAGAAGAAAAAGGAGAGCATTGTGTGGGCTTTTCTCACCATTCCTCAGGGCGAAAAAAAGGTAAACGCCCGAAAAGTTACTTCCATTATTTGCAAGAGAGTGCTGTCTAGAGGTTCCAAAAATAAATATTTGTGCGGTACTAGCAGCATGAAAAAACATCTGGAGACTATACACTCGGTACACCTGGCAAGAGAAGAGAGGAGAAGTTAAATGCTGCTGCCGAACAGGATCGCATGATCCATCTACATCATCACAGCTTCCACCTGCTCCAAGGCCACACATTCTTCCAGAATTTTTAAATGCAGCAGTTAGTTGCATTAAGTGCGACACCAAAGTCTGTATTGGAGAGCAGTGTGTGGACGTTATCTCTGTTGCTCTAAAAGCACATAAATGTTAATTTTTCTTTTTATAATGTGCCTTTGTTTTCGTTGGAGAGATCGTTCCCTGATCTTCATTTTTGTCTGTTGCCTTTAAAATACAAAACACACAAAAATGTTTAAAAAGTTAAAAAATAACAAGAAAAATGTAAAATTGTTCAGAAAACAAAAAAAAAGGTTCTTACGGAACCACCTCTATTGGTTAAAAAAAGAAAAATTGCTTGAGTGATTGATGATTAGAGTACTGCATGGAGAGTGTGTGGTGAATTTATAAGTGCTTGGGCATTGGCGGAGTGTTTGGATTAGTACATAGTAGTGGCTGGGTGACTGGAGGAGTGCACGGGGAGTGACAGGGTGATTGCTGGAGTGCATGGGTACTACCAGGGGAATTGAAGGAGCGAATGAGAAGTGTTTAAGTGGTTAGAGGACTGCATGGGTAGTGCATAGGGGATTGCAGCAGTGCATGTGTTTGTGACTGCGTCATTACATGAGTACATGGGTACTGAGTGGATGATTAGAGTACAGCTAGGAGAGTGCCTGAATGAATTTATAAGTGCTTGGGTATTGGCGGAGTGTTTGGATTAGTACATGGTAGTGGCTGGGTGACTGGAGTAGTGCACGGGGAGTGACAGGGTGATTGCTGGAGTGCATGGGTACTACCAGGGGAACTGAAGGAGCGAATGAGAAGTGTGTAAGTGGTTAGAGGCCTGCATGGGTAGTGCATAGGGGATTGCAGCAGTACATGTGTTTGTGACTGGATCATTGCATGAGTACATGCGTACTGAGTGGATGAGGAGAGTACTGCTCGGAGAGTGCCTGAATGAATTTATAAGTGCTTGGGTATTGGTGGAGTGTTTGGATTAGCACATGGGTGTAGCTGGGTGACTGGAGGAGTGCACGGGAAGTGACAGGGTGATTGCTGGAGTGCATGGGTACTACCAGGGGAATTGAAGGAGTGAATGAGAAGTGTGTAAGGGATTAGAGGACTGCCATGGTAGTACATAGGGGATTGAAGCAGTGCATGTGTTTGTGACTGGATCATTGCATGAGTACATGGGTACTGAGTGAATGATTAGAGGACTGCAAGGAGAGTGCATGGAGAATTTATAAGTGCTTGAGTATTGGCGGAGTGTTTTGATTAGTACATGGTAGTGGCTGGGTGACTGGAGGAGTGCACAGGGAGTGACAGGGTGATTGCAGTACTGCATCGGTACTACCAGGGGAACTGAAGGAGCGAATGAGAAGTGTGTAAGTGGTTAGAGGACTGCATGGGTAGTGCATAGGGGATTGTAGCAGTGCATGTGTTTGTGACTGGATCATTGCATGAGTACATGGGTACTGAGTGAATGATAAGATGACTGCAAGGAGAGTGCGTGGAGAATTTATAAGTGCTTGAGTATTGGTGTAGTGTTTGGATTAGTACATGGTAGTGGCTGGGTGACTGGAGGAGTGCACGGGAAGTGACAGGGTGATTGCAGGACTGCATGGGTACTACCAGGGGAATTGAAGGAGCGAATGAGAAGTGTGTAAGTGGTTAGAGGACTGCATGGATAGTGCAAGGGCATTGTAGCAGTGCATGTGTTTGTGACTGGATCATTGCATGAGTATATGGGGACTCAGTGGATGATTAGAGTACTGCAAGGAAAGTGTGTGGTGAATGTATAAGTACTTGGGTATTGGCGGAGTGCTTGGATTAGTACATGGTAGTGGCTGGGTCACTGGAGGAGTGCATGGGGAGTGACAGGGTGATTGCAGGACTGCATGGGTACTACCAGGGGAACTGAAGGAGCGACTGAGAAGTGTGTAAGTGGTTAGAGGACTGCATGGGTAGGGCATAGGGGATTGTAGAAGTGCATGTGCTTGTGACTGGATCATTGCATGAGTATATGGGTGCTGAGTGGATGATTAGAGTACTGCAAGGAGAGTGTGTGATGAATGTATAAGTACTTTGGTATTGGCGGAGTGTTTGTATTAGTACAAGGTATATGCTGGGTCACTGGAGGAATGCATGGGGAGTAACAGGGTGATTGCTGGAGTGTATGGGTACTACCAGGGGAATTGAAGGAGCGAATAAGAAGCGTTAAAGTGGTTAGAGGACTGCATGGGTTTTGCATAGGGGATTGCAGCCGTGCATGTGTTTGTGACTGGATCATTGCATGAGTACATTGGTACTGAGTGAATGATTAGAGGACTGCAAGGAGAGTGCGTGGAGAATTTATAAGTGCTTGAGTATTGGCAGAGTGTTTGGATTAGTACATGGTAGTGGCTGGGTGACTGGAGGAGTGCACGGGAAGTGACAGGGTGATTGCAGGACTGCATGGGTTCTACCAGGGGAATTGAAGGAGCGACTGAGAAGTGTGTAAGTGGTTAGAGGACTGCATGGGTAGTGCATAGGGGATTGTAGCAGTGCATGTGTTTGTGACTGGATCATTGCATGAGTATATGGGTACTGAGTGGATGATTAGAGTACTGCAAGGAGAGTGTGTGGTGAATTTATAAGTGCTTGGGTATTGGCGGAGTGTTTGGATTAGTACATGGTAGTGGCTGGGTGACTGGAGGAGTGCATGGGGAGTGACAGGGTGAATGCTGAACTGCATGGGTACTACCAGTGGAATTTAAGGAGCGGATGAGATGTGTGTAAGTGGTTAGAGGACTGCATGGGTAGTGCATAGGGGATTGCAGCAGTGCATTTGTTAGTGACTGGGTCATTGCATGAGTATATGGGTAGTGACTGGATGATTAGAGTACCACAAGGACAGTGCCTGAGTGAATTTTTTAAGTGTTTGGGTTTTGGCGGAGTGATTGGTTAGTCCATGGTACTTGCTGGGTGACTGGAGAAATGCATGGGGAGTGACAGGGTGATTGCTTGACTGCATGGGTACTACCTGGGGAATTGAAGGTGTGAATGAGCAGTGTCTAGGTGGTTAGAGGACTGTATGGATAGTGAAGAGGCAAATGTAGTAGTGCATGGATAGTGTTTGGGTTACCTAATCTTACTTTTTCGATAGTAGATATGAAAGTCTTTGAAACAATTTTTGCAGTTCTTTTTTATAATCAAAATTTAAAAATCTTTCAAACTTTAGAATTTTGGTCTGTAAAAGAGAAGAAAAAATTAGGGATGGGCGGAATTTGCAAAATTGACTTTCGCAAATTATCGCAAAATTGCTAAAAATCTCTGCGAGCACGCGGAACTTTCGTGAAGATTCGGAAATTGCTTTTCCGCCCATTCGTGATGTGTTTTTGCATGCTCGCGGGGAAATATATCGCGAACTTGCCCATGCTGTCGCTAATGGGCGCGGCCATCTTGCTCGCGATGCTTATTTCCTGTTCCGGGTCGAATGACATGTTCGCGAGCGCAAACTCTCGCTGGATAGCGCGACCGGCTACCAACAACCCAACATCTTGTGGCGCACGTGAACGGATAGGAAAACTCATCGGCGAACGCAGGTAAGTCGTAACCGCGCAAGCAAGAATGCATTTTTAAAGCACGAACAAGAAAAATACTTCCGTTTTGCGGCAGATTGCGAAAGCTTTGACATTTTCGCGCTCTCCGCAGAATACAAAAATGTCAAAATATCGCAAATTCCCTGAGCGGAACGAAATTTACGCCCAGGCCTAGAAAAAATAAAGTTATAACGTATAATATTATAGTTTAAAGTACACAACATAATTTTACCGTTACATAACATATTCAGTTTGCCTTTTTTGCTGTTCTCGGAATCTATTGAATTTCACCATAGACAGTGATTTCAATGTTGCTCATCATGTAACAGCGGGCAAAACAATACAATCAATAAGATTGTTGAAAAAAACAGATCTGTGTTCAATATATTTACAACAAAATCAACTATGTGTTCAGATTTACTAAAATAAATATCCTCAATAATATTGCATATAATACAACGATCAAAAATATGAAATGCTCCTTTCTAACACAATTTTCAAAATAAAATATCAAAGAACAGAAAAGATAATTGAATCAACAAATCTTAATATTTTCCCTATAGTCTAAATGAGGTTTTTGAAACCATTTGCAGTGAGAATACCAAAAATAAACTTCTTATTTCATATTAAGATCTTCCCAATAGGCCAAATGCTGTTTCTGAAATTCTTTGTATTGAAAATATCCAATATAATCTCATTAATTCATAATGACATCTTCCCAATAGGCTGAATGATGTTCTCAGAACTTTGACATCAAAAATATTAGGTATGCATTTGGTAGTTCATTAGGCAACCGATATTTGAAAAGCAAATGTACATCATTACAATGTGTCCATCCTTTATTGCACTTTAAATAGACAGTGTAGGGTCCAGATGTTGTAGAAGGTCCATCGTGGAAAATATTTGCTACTGCTTTGAAAGTTCTTCCTGATATTGATAGTTGACTTGCTAGAATTTTTTTTATTAAAGTTTCTAATTTTCTTCCATCTGCTGTACAACGTTGTATCATTAAAATTATATATTGTCCAAATCTTTCTATAAATAATGTTGATAACATTTCTGACTTGCAGTGACTACACTCCATATTTTGATTAGCTGATTTAACTAATTTGCTAAAAAACACTGTTTTACAATCTGGTATTGTCAAATATATGAATCTTTCAGTGTCTATGTTAGTGGTAGAAGCAAATGTACAATGTTCACATTGATGTTCCCATCTGTAACGAACTCCAAACCAATTTTCAATTTGTATTCCTTCATCTTCCAATACTACAAGCTTAAACATAAAACATTCTTGAGCATCTTGCTGTACATTCTGTGTAAATTGTGAAGAACCAGAACATATATCCAGAAGATTCAGAATATCAGAAACATTTATCAGTACTTTTATCAGTACTTTTATCAGTACTCAATTTTTCAAAAATAGAATGCAACAAGGAACAAAATTTTTTTTCACGATTCTCCATAATTTGTTGTTGGAGATTTTCTAGAAAAAATATGACATTCACAGATACATTAGCATAGC
The DNA here is from genome assembly GCF_964204655.1 of Triturus cristatus. Lineage (NCBI taxonomy): Eukaryota > Metazoa > Chordata > Amphibia > Caudata > Salamandridae > Triturus > Triturus cristatus. The sequence goes on along the minus strand of NW_028188332.1, from coordinate 57,014 downwards.
AGTTGATACCTGAACTATTTTCTAACTGATATCCTACAATCTCTTCAACAGTGTCCTTTTTCTTTTTGTTCGGAATCTCAACATTCTACTGATTTTTTTCTTCTTTCCAACCTCAATACAGAGTTTCTTATATGTTCGTTTTTGACCTACTACACGCTTTTCATATACAGGATATTCACCGAAGTTTGGAGCATACAATCTTCCTAACCGATTATACTCTCTTACACAATTTGCATCTGCACTAATCTTTCTCTCATCAAAATCAATCAAATACAACCCAGATAAAGTTCTGACTCGGTACAATGCAACATATGCAATTTCCTCTTTAAACACAGTACTTCCAATGTTTACCAAAGCACTGTCTACACTTAAATCTTGAGATATGAATGGTCACCGCATATGCTAAAGAATGAGGAAACTGATTTCTACGAACATACAAATCTTTAACAAGCAAAAAACGAACAGACAACGTGCAATCTGTTTTACTTGTTCAATCTGCTCAAATTTGATCTTCAAAAATTCAATTCCATCTCTATTTTGATAATTAACATAATCAACAACTTTTCCCATTGCTCCATTCACTAAACATTTTCCACATCCAAATTACGCCGTAAAATTACCCGACAGTTTTCACATAATATACACTCTTTTCTAAACCAGCAGTCTTAGCTATAGATTTTTCCAATGAATCCAATTTTGTTTTTAATTTTTCTGACAAAATAATAGTGATTCCTTCATTCTCTATTTTATCAATGGCTTTCATTTGTATTATTTGTTGTTTTTCCAGCTTCAAAAGTTCTTCATAGAATGTAGAACACTCTCGCAGTGTTGGCATTAGGCAGATTATAGATTTCTTTTCTCCAATATTTTTGTATATTATTTCCGGAGCAACATTTTCATTTGGAAACAAGTTTGTAAGTAGTCGACTTTGCAATGCTTCTTTGCCACCTTCTGTCAATACACCAATTCTTATATCTTGAAGAATGCTTCCATAATCTTCATCACTTGCCTGTCGCATATTTTTAATAAGTTCTCTGTATTCAAAATATGACCAAATGTTCATATTTCCAATACTTCCCAAAGATGTTCTGGTGTCTTCAAGCACAAGTGTTTTAAAAACTGGTTGCCCTTTTACAGGAGTAAGTTGCAGTAGATCGCCAAAAACTATCACATGTTTTCCTCCAAATAACACATCGTATTCTGATTTAAAAATTTGCATTAGTAAGCAATGTAATGTAATTCCTTTAATGTTGTGAGCTGCTAATCCAGTTGGAACAGTTACAACACAAGATAAATGATATTCAGTGGTTTTCTGTATATAACTGGTTAAAACGTTAATTAAGAAACGTGTTCCTGTACCAGCCTGACCACTGATATACATTCGGATAGGTTTAAATGATCTACTGTTGCATTCTTTATTTTCATGAAGTAAACCATGGTCTATCTGTTGTGTAACGTTCTGATATATTTCTTTCTGGTCAATATCTAGTTGCTCTTCTAATTTTCCCAACTCCATATATCCTGTTGAGCTTAATGCATTGCATTTCTACTTCACTCATAGCAATTGCTGCTTCATTTTCAAGAATTGGTTCTCCTAGTAGATCTTGACTCAGTAGAGCAGAACTTTGACTATCTTTAGAACTGTCTCTAGCAATCTCAACTGCAATACTAGCTTCCTGTTCAATTTCTTCATTTAACATTTGGAGATAATTTGGAAAAACTGTGCATTCAATGCTATCTTTACATGCATTAAAATAATCTTCATAGCACTGAAAATCCATTTCAGTACATCAAGGCTTGAAGAGTTGCAGAAGTGGTAAATAGTAACATTCTCTTTTATCAGGAGTATCACAACTCAGTTTCCTGTGATTAATCAGATTTCCTTTACTATGTTTCACCAAACATCCTTCTGAACCAATCACTGCATATTTTTCTTCATTTATGTTCTCTGTAATATTTCTCTTAAAACTGTAATATTGCAGTACTTCATAGAGACATATGTTTTCAAGATGTTGACTTCTATTTGGATAGTATGTATCCAACATGTTTGTTTTAACAACTACTGTGCTTTCCGGTTCATGTAATGCTAAATATTCAATTTCTTGAATAGATTTAAGTACTCGATTTTGTGTTGCAGCAAGACCTAGACTAACCCAAATGATTCCTCTTGGCTTTGAATATAAACTTGAAGAGGACAACCGATCCAAACATTCCTAGGATCCAATCTCTCGATGGGACAGCATCATCAAACTAAACCTGTACAATTTCTAACTAGGAGACTTCTCTTGAGAAATTTCTTCCCACATTTCTTTCAACTCCATCTTTTCAGATTGTGTATGTATGACGTTACATACCGAGCAACAGCAATGGAATTACCCACAGCATACTGGATATCCATATTAGCATTCCACATCGACAAAATAACTGGATTATAATCATTAATATACTTTGATTGTTTACTTCATAGTAGAGCATCGATGAGGTTGTTCTAACTATGGACTGATCGTGCATGGGTGGCTTTATGCTGCCCTTCGTAACCGCCGTAACGTATATACGTATATACGTTTTATTCATCATGTTATGAGCGATACGCTAACCCTCTTAATATGCCGTCCATTGTACAACATACGAGGGTTTGATCCCTTGGAACCATGTAACATCGCGAGATTTTGATTATTGGACTACGTATAACGTCATAGATACGGAAGGATTTCCGCATACGCAGAAGGATTACGGGACAACGTGGATAAAGTCGCCATAAGAAGAAGAAAATCAGTGAGATTCTCGCCCACCAGGCTTAGGCACCTTTCTAGAAACTTTTTCTATCGTCATTTAAATTGTTTATCTAGCACAAACTGTCCTGTGTCCACTGTAAATGTTATATAACAACTCCTATTGTACCTACCAGTGGGTGCACCTTCATGTTTTATTGAAGGTTTAGCAATTAATGTTGTGAATTATGCCCATCCTAGAATAGGTGCCTCACACTTGAGTCTTTGGTCTAAAGGTGGTGATTACGCTCCCGTTTTTTTCTCCAAATACTAGCTCACAGCACCACCACCATGAGATGATTGTTCTCTGTTTTTTTACTGTTTGGCATCTTAAAGGTTTAACTCCTGGTAATGCCTATTATCTAATTAGAGAGATAGAATATTTCCTCCATATGTGACCACACGATTTTCCCTATGACAGCTCCTGACATTTGCATCTAACAACCTGGGATGCGATAGGTTACACCATCTTAGCAGCCCTGGACTTAGTTTCATTTTAGAGTAGGAATACGTCTGCCTGCTTAATTTCTTAATAATGGAGCATGCGCCACCAGGTTCTAAACACTACATATAGATCTGTGCTGGTGATTTATATTAACTTCATCATTGGCTCATATATTAATTTGATGTCAAAATTATTTATCAATTTTTAGAATAATCTTACGGAGCAATCTGGATAATAAAGATACCTGGCCCTCCTTTGTCCACTGAATGACCACGAAGAGACGTTAGTTACAAATGTCCTGATTATTTAGGTAAGATATTTATCACACTGTAGAACAATTGAAGTGTGTTTAGACATAGAGTAGATTCTCTGTCATGGCCGTCTTTGTCAATCTTTCTCTTCAGGTGGAGCCAAGACAAACACCATAATATTTCAAACTTAGAAAAATAAGAAACATTCTTGTATGGATGCGACCTAATAGTTTTGACGATATATGATTTGAGTGAGATATTACTATCTCCTGACAGGACTGATCTGACTGGGGTGAGATGTTACAATTTCTTAATAGGATGAATTCTGTCTTTAATGTTGGTTTGGGAGATTACTCTTTTTGTGTACTATATTCTATTCCTCCCCTGTTAATAGAATCATCAGCTTTTCAAGGAACACCCACATGTGGGCTCTTATCAGATAGCAAAGTAGATATACTTAAGCCATAGACATCTCTGCTGTGAGTTTAAACAGAATTATGCAGGTTCTAACTTTATTCCTATTTCTTGAAATATTTTATAACTTTCAGGTCCTCATTTTTCGGGTTCTATAACATACTTCTTGATTCTTGATCTTAGGTGAAATAAATCATTTTGTTTCCCTCCTTTTTTTCTTCTTTTCCTCTTGTTTTTTTTCTTTTCTTTTTTCCTCTGCACTCTTCAATTATATGCACACTTTGGTCTCTTTTTTTAAAACTCTGGGCCAAACCTCACCTCACTCTAACAATTTTGTGCACTTGACCATTGGTATAGTTACGCTGTCACTACCAAGTAGATCATGGAGTAATACCGCTACTGGTAAAAGTTTCAGACACCATGGGCACTACTATGTTTAAATAATTTCCTTATATCATTGTTAATCATGACATTCCCCAGGTTAATGTAAGTTACTGTTGTTTTTACAGATAACCCCTTGTCCACCTTAATGGTATAATTAATTGAATCTGTAACTGGACCTGATGAATGTGATATGATTAACTTTTCACCAAAACGTGCGTAGACCACTTACAGACTTTTGGGAATCCTACCAGAGGCACAGATAAGAAGAGAGTATGTCAAGAAGAATAATCTAATTCTCGAATGTCAATGGTTGAACTTATAGTTATATAGGATCCCATCCATACTTTGTATTTTATTGTCACTTTTTGTGTTGTAAGTATGTATTATAGTATGAGTGAGCAGGCTGTTCGGTGAGAATGCAGGTATGATGGTTGTGTGTGGGGTTATTTACAACTTTGTGATTTATATTTCAAATGTACATATTCATTTAACTCATATGAATTTGTAAGCACATGTATGTTTTTATGACTTTATGAGCACAAAAATGAATAACATGTAGATATATATATAAAAATTGAGAATTTTCTTTTTTCTTTTGATAATAATAAAAATAATTTATGAAGTAAGTACATGTGACAAGATTTTGTTTATGGGGAGATGTCTTATGTTTGTGCTTGTGGCCAATGTTGAAATTAGATAGGTCAGTATAGAGGTATTTTCTTAGTTGTTGTTGTCTCCCCCTCCTCTTAGACCTGAAAGCAAATAGGGGGTAACTTTGTCCTTATTTGACATGTCCACAAGCCTGACAACGACACAGTGATGTTGTGCACTGAAGGTGGGTGGTCACGTGTGTGCAGGCCTGTGGTAAGGACTGGGCGGACACAAATGTATAGTTCATGCCTGTCTGAACTCGCCCTGCAGTTGAGGGTAGACCTTTGGCTTATGCTGCGGAAATGGCAACACACACAGCAATTGACATCTATGATCCCAGACCCCGGGCGGGCTGGCTCACCCTCATGTACCCCTTGGCCGAGGCCGCACTCAGTAGGCATGCTACATAGCAACATTGCACATTGCGTGACAGGTGGCACAGACACTACACCAAAGACACACGCATCAGTTACCTCTTTGTCAAGGCCTAAACTCAACCACGCCCAGAGCCACGTGCCGAATGGCCACACCCCTACGCCGTACTGCCGTATGCCGGTCAACTCACTTACGCTCACAGGGTGTTCTGACACAGCTACATGTCCCAGGTCTACCCGACTGCCTGAGGTGACAAGGTTGTGCACATTGTACACAGCACAATGTGATGTTGTATGGCCTGGGGCTCTCATCCATACATAATGACCAGACGGACACACTGAGCTAATTTGTGGAACTGGCTATGGGCACGTGCACCCGGCACCTTTTATTGCCAGGGTCACACGTTCAGTGACGCCTTTGCTGTATGGGTGTTGGGTAGTGTAAGCAACCCCTTAGGGGTTGGTTGGTGCTGGCAACAACTACAACAGTGATCAGACAATCAGAAGTACAAAGTACAAACAGCAAGGGTCCATGACATGAGCTGCACAGAGTTAGTGGCCACGGATGCCCTGCGGCTGGCACAGGCACACCCGCAAGGGACGGTGACTTGTGGTGCACTGAGATAGGGCCACGAGAGCTGAGCGGGTCCTCGTTGATGTCCAAGTAGAATGTCACGGAGTGTTATGGGTGACAGTGGAAGGTTTCCATCCAGGGCATTATGCAGAGGGCAGAAGCAAGCAGAAACAGGCATTATGGAGGAGTTGAATGCTACAGTCTCCTTTTTCCCACCATATCAGAATCAGCTACATGATGAAGACAATCCCCAGGCTATAGACTCAGATGCCAACAAAGTTCAATGGGAGAGTGCCCGTGACTCCCGTAGGGCACAGAGTCCGTGGCACCAGAGCTGTGAGGGGATGCAGTCTGTGATGAGGCCTGTACAATGATATTAACTCTGCAATGAACAAATCAAGACTCAGTTCCAATTGTGTGTCCTACTCGACCGCAGTGTGTGCCGGAGGCAGCGGTTAGCGTGGGGCAACTGCTGTGCAGCCAGGTCCTCCTGGATCTGTAACACACGGCATTGGAATGGCATGGGGAGAAGATTCCTGGTTGACGGAGGTGGGGGCACCAGAGGTGACCGGGTGTACATCCAGCGACGATGCCGTGTCCTTCCTGGGATGGACTGGATTAGATTTGTCTGAGGCCTGTTGGACCGGTGTGTAGGCCTAAGGCAGAAGTCCGCAAGGGCCCACAGACATGTGTGGTCGGAATGCTATCCACAGAGTTGGTAGCACCACATCAAACAGAGAATAGGGATTTAAACAATGCCATGAATATGTACTCTGCCATCGTGTAATCAAGACTCAGTTCCAAAAGTGTAACCTACTTGTCCATTGTGCTTGCCGGTGGAGTGCGTCAACGGGAAAGGAGTTCTGCGGGCCTTGCTCGCGGAGGCCGCAATGGTCTGAGGAGGCTGCCAAGGTTTGGGGCCTCCGGCTTGTAGCTGGCACATGCACGTGGTGGGCACTCTTGGAGACACGCCGGTGTCGGCAGGTGAGAAGTGAGACCTGGAATGCACAGGGGCGGACAAGACTAGTTCGGGGAGCAGCGGCCCGGGCTGCGGAAGGCGCCCAGGATCACAGGCACGGACGCACACAGCGTCGGCCTCGTGGCGGGGTGAGAGGCGTCGCCCTGGCAGACACGTTGGCCATTCCAGAAGAAAACTACGCCCAGGGCTATGTGCTTTTTATTCACACCCCTACACTAGCCTGGCGCACGTCGCGTAAGCCCACTCCGCACACGCTTACAGGGGGGACGTAACAAGCTACATTTCTGTGATCTTCCCCACTGGCTGGGCTGACATAGTTGCGTCCACTGTCCACAACACTACCAACACCAGCATTATATGTCGACATGGATGTGTCTGTCGTCTGCATACTACAGTCTGTCTAGCACATCCACGCCACACTTGGCAATAGGGGAAATCCTCATTCATGGGTCACTTGCCTCCTTCGCACATATCTGGTTGCCACCTAACTCCACATTCCCCTGGTGTGTGGCTGATGTGCCATGCCGTTGGTGGCTCATGTACATGGCTAGTCCAGGTTGCCACAGTAAGTTGTGCTGTCGTGTCTGGTGGGTGAGCATGTTGTTTGACATGTTGTATGTGGGTTTCTAATGTGTGTATTGCCAGAGTTGTGAGTTGTATGATTGTGGATTGGAGGTGTGTGGGGTGTTCATTTGGTACTTACCAATGAGCATTGCATTTCCGTAGGTGCCATCCTGGAAGCGCCGGTTGATGATGGACTGTTGGAAGATGTATGAGTCATGCACACTGCCTGGGTAGATGGTGACGACATTGGTGAAGAGTCCCCGGTGGTCCACAATTGCCTGCACATTGATGGAATGCTTGTGCTTTCTGTTGTGGTAATTGTGTGCAGTGTCGGCAGGTGGCACTAGTAGGACATGTGTAAAGTCAATTGCCCCCAACACGTGCGGGAATGCAGCTATGGCATAGAAGCCTTGCTTGTTCTCCAGCTGTTCATGTGCAGTGTGGGGGGAGTATAGGTACTAAGGTACCAAGCTGAGGATGGCATCCAGGACAGGTTTGAGGAACTTGGATAGGGCTGGCTGTGAGACTCCTCTGACTCTGGCAGTTGTTGGATGGAATGTCCCAGAGGCCAACAGGTGCAGCACAGCCAGCAGCTTTGTCTGCGGAGGGTTTTTGGTTGTCCACTGTGTTGGTGCCCTCAGCCTGTGAGCAATGATGTATAGGATGTGGAGGATGGTTGTCCTTTTGAGTCTGTAGTTGGCAATGACATACTCTGGTGTTAAGTCTGTGAGGCTGGTGCATTTCTGAAGGTCCGCTGTCTTTGTCTGCGTTGCGTCTGTGTTGTTTCATGGGGGGAGCGGTGGGGTTCTTGGGAGGGTGGCGGTCCTGGGGGTGGTGGCGTGGGTGTTGTGGCCCTGTTGGGGCACCGAGCTCCATGATGAGTAGCTCCATGGCATCTGTTGTTCTTCAGGTGTGGCTCTGGGCTCCCTTTATGCTGCAGGTTGTTGTCCGACTTTGCACCAGGTCAGAGCAGATGTTAATTTCCTGCTGCTAACGCACCTTATCGCATGTTTTGTGATCTCATCGCCTATCTGGCTGGTCGTTGAGATTGTTGCGGTGTGGTGTTGTCGAGGCTTTTTGCTCAGGAACGTCTACTCTGCATCTCATTAGCGTTAGTTGCCGGGGTCATCTGTGGTGATGTTTTTTGCAGCTGCTCTCGCTGGTAAAGTGGTGATGTGGGCTGTTAGCACCAGCTTGTGAATGGGGTGATATATTTATCGCAACTTTGGCTGCTCTAATGTGCCGATAACTTGGTGATAGATCCTTGAGAATATGCCCCATAATGCACATCCCCCGCATGTTGTCCCAGTGTAAAATGGGAGGTGTTGACCTACTTGTTGTTTCAGTTCCAAATTCTCTTTTACCAAGGAGAGAGTACCCATAGGACTACTGTGCAGCAAGAACTGGTATCTGCCTGACAACTAACTTCCCAATGGAGAGAGGACATTTTCTGGAATCTGATCTGGAGGAAGAGCTGTTTCAATATCCTGGAAATCCTTGAGAGTCTTGCCAGGGAGAAGGGGTAATGACCGGCCGATTCCTGCAGGAATAGCTGACTACTGATGTTGGCTAGTACATTTGGCCTCAGTGCTGTGGTCGTGGCCAGCAGATACTAAAAAAGAGTATGACAGGTGTGCTCCTGGTTTAGAGCCAGTCACTCCCAATAAAGAAGAGGATTTGCAGTACTGCTAAAGTGTACTGAAGCATATCTTCCTGTAGACCCTTCTTTTGCAGCTGTGACCAAGGGCAGTCAAGATATAGGCTGGTAACTATTGGTCAAGTTGGAATCTGCGTATGATTTTTAATTAAAGGAACTAAAAGTGCTCACACCCATAAAGAGGGCACCAGCCCCTGCCTAAACATCAAGATAACGAGGCGCCAAAGGTCAAATAGCATATATATTTATTAAGCACACTGACGCCACTTGTGGTATTAGCCAGTAATTGAAAAATGTAAAAAATGTAATCTCCCTGTAATAGTATAGCATCTGATCCTGAATCAGTGAAACAAAAAACATTAGGAAAGTGCAGAGGGAGAAACCATGTGGATGTTTGAGGGTTTACTTGAGGAAGGCAAGTACTCAGCAATGGTGGTGTTAACACCAGTTTCTCTGAGCTGAAGTCATTTACAGTACATGTAAACATGTATAATACTGTGAAAATATTTATTGAAGAACAGAACATATTTTTGGGAGGCTCTGTGGGAAATCAGTCAGTTTCCAGATTTCCCAGGATCTGGACATAACCTCTAGTTTTTAATTACTTATTCTGACATATATCTGACATGCAGTGAGGCAGTAAATATATGACACATATAAACTGTATCAAACAAACAAAGTGGAATTTGGTATGGTTCATGTCTGTATATCTGAAGTCTTGCATAGAGTTGAAGCCTGAGTCCCCAGTCTTTGGGGCATTTCTCAGTGCCTTAAAGATAATCTGCAAATGTAGTGGCAACTAATGTGATCTCTAAAACAATGGTGAGATTTGTTTCCACTTCAGGGTCTAGTTTTGCAGCAAATCCCTCCATATGGAAAGGTCAATTTTCTTTAAGTGAATCCCCATCGCCATTTTAGTTGAAGACTACAGCACGTGGTTTCACTAAAGTTTGAAGAGCTACTTATTTCAGGTAATCTATCACCCACTGTCTCTTTAAATACCCTGAAGATTTGGAATATAGATCCCTACCATCAATTGTGGCTTTTGTGTAGCTATTTAGGATTTCTGGCTTGACTCATGCTTTAATACAGTGCACTGCAACTTGGACCTAGAAACTATGGGGCTTGTTTACAAGCCCCTTGCACCGCCGGCGTCACTTTTAACATGGGAAAAAGTGACGTACTGGCAGTGCAATTGGCTTGTAAATAAACCTCTGTGTCTCCATAATAGATTAAACGTTGCATTATAAGTTTGGAAAAGCAGTACCTCCTAGGAGCAGGTCCACCCAATCACAGGTACCCCATGGTTTCTGCACCCGGGACTACTTGGTGCAGAAGCACTGTTCCCAGTTTTACAGATTGTCAATTCTCACCTGGTAAAACTAACGGGACCTGATGTCTGACGCTTCAGCTAGGCCTCCACCTGACCCACTGCTGCAGCACATTGGGATCATCCAACCCTCCATTCACATCATAGCCTGCCCTGTCAAATCACACCATCCTGCCCAAAGCAGGATATAAATGTCACCAGAAACGTCCCCAGAATTAGAGCTAACCCATTCAAAAGGTTCAGGCAATTACAGATCGATATGGTTGTTCCCATTTGAGGGGGTAATATCTAGCAATGGCTGGATGTTGACAGTGAGATACTGTGTGGAATAGATCATCTTCGCCCCATATCTCCCAATCATCAGTCCAACAAACTTGTAATTTGGTCCTTAGCTAGACAGAAGGAATCATTATTAGGTGAAAAGACAAACTGAGCCACTGTGTATTTGTTTATTTGCTCAAAGTTTCACTGTAAAATACAGCACACACAGTCATTTGAACACAATCCCCTTCGAAATTGGTTCCAATTCGATTGTTTCAAAACTGGTTTGGTGTGGTTAATTTTGCTAAATGTTTGTTTTTTAAATAGAAGGTCAAAGATACCAAGGGTCCATTGTTCCATGGTAGACTTAAAAACTGTAACTCTCAGCAACTGTATTATATTAATGATGCTCCAAATTCCTATCCTTCAACCCAAATCCTCTACCCTACCTCTCAGTGTTTGTAGACACTGTATTATATCACCAGCACAGCTTTATCATTCCAAAGATGCCACTGCAGTGTATTTCCTAACATCGTTCAGAGAATGCTTGCACTGCCTCTCTCTGAACGTATACATCGGTCTTGTCATTCCCTCATCACCTTCAGGTGAGGCAGACAGCATGGTGAAGATGTGATACCTGGCATCAGCAGTTCTTCAGTCACAGACCCCTCCCATTTAACTTTGACTACTAAGCTTAGATTTGTGAATCTAGATTGGAATGGAAAGATCATATTACCAGCAACTTGTAAGGCGGATTCAAACACTACTGTAGATTTGAGGATGGCTGATGGTAAACAGGAGTCCCTAAAGACCACAAGTATGGCTCTGATGCTGTTTCTTTTCAAGGGCCACGTGTGTCCAGATGAAAGTCAATAGGCTATTTTGATCAGTTCTCTGTAGTGTGCCCAGGGGGATATGTGATCCAATAAAGATGTTCCCATTGCCTGAGTCAGTTATGCTTTGAGTACCAGCACAAGGAACCCCATCACTCTAATATGAGCCATTTACCTTTGATTAATGTAGTTCTTCCTTACAGTGCCGACAGAACCCTCTGCACTCCACTTCTAAACTCCATATGGGTGCTGTATCCAACTTCGATGGCCCATTCCTTCCACCATTTGTTGCAGGCAAAACCACTTCACTGAGTATGGCAGCTTTTTTATTTTCTTCGCCGAAGTCTGCAGTCTACACTTTACCATGACCAGGAACGTGTCAACTTTATCAAGTTTCTTGAAGACAGTGTCCAGGGCCACCATCATGCCTTTTGAACCCACAACCTTATTGCTCACCATTGGTTCGGCAACATTTTCCTCCCCAGCACCATTCTTCTTTTTCTTTTTAGAATGTTTTAATACATGATTTAGTTCATGCTCAGTCACACAACTATGATAAAGTGGCTTTCACCCACTCCAGTCATGTTGACTCAGCCACCTACTGAGAGGGAACTTTCTCTAACCAAGGGGGGCAATGAGAGGTCAGCATGCTCTACTCCAGAGGGCCACTTCCAGTTTAGGATGGTGCCGATTGAACTCAGGAATGCCCAGCCACTTTTCAGAGCCAAGTCCTAGCTGGGATGGAGGCCGTTGGGCTGCTTATTTAGATGACATAGCACGCTACAGTAGCAGCTGAGAGGTCCACCTGTTTCCCCTCCAGAAATTACTCCAGGCTCTGCAACAGGCGGGCTGAACTATAAAGACCAACAAGTGCCAAATAAAGCAGGGTTCTTTTGTGAACATGAGACATCTCATTGGCAGCAGAAAGGTGCAGCCCCTCCAGGCCAAAATAGAGACTATCATGTCCTTATAGCCCCCAAAATCACAAACAAATGTGAGATCCTCCCTGGGCCTCACTGGTTATTACAGGAGGTTTGTTAAGGAATATGGCACTATTGGTGCCCCGTTAACAGAGCAGACTTCCAAGAAGCAGCCCAAGCAGGTTATCTGGACAGAGACCTGTCAGAGAGCCTTTGACACCCTCAAACACTTCATGTACATAGCACCTGTACTCAATCCCCATGAATTTTCTCAAGAATTTATTGTACAAACTGCTGTCCCAGAGACTGGTGTAGGGACTGTGTAATCATAGTTAAAAGAGGAGGGTCTAGGCCAGCTTATTGCCTTTATCAGAAGGATATTACTTTCCAAGGAACAGAAGTGGAGTGCTATTGTAAGGGTGGCCTTTGTTGTGGATTGTGCACTGAAGAAGCAGAGACCATACTTGGTTGGGACTCACATCTGGGTTCAGACTGACCACAAGCCCCTCAATTAGCTCATGTAAATGAGGGGCAACTCTGATGCCAACAACGGTGCTGCTCAGGCCCTCCAATTGCTGTGGTACTCCCAATCAACACACACCTTGTTCACCCCTCTGGGCCTGGGGTATAAAGAGCCTCCATAGGACAGCCAGACCTAAATGTCAATCTTTTTGTTGCATTTGGGGGCCATGATCATACTAAATGGAAATTCAGGGCCACCTGAGTAGTTGTCAGCATCTGTTGCTGTCCAGCCATGCTGCAGACTGCTTTTGCTTGGTTGAGCCTCTGGATGCCTAGGCATTTTACTGATATGGCCACCTAAAGGTGATGAAATAGTCATGTGATGTGGGGGCAGGGACAAGACTTTTGCAAGCAGTACACGTCATAGCAATAATTGAAGGCGATCATGAGTGAAACTTGTTTTACATAATCAAAAAACAACACCAAAGTATGCACATTGACTGAACTAGCACTTTAAAATCTTGAGTTCAGTGACACTCACTAAGTATAGGGAAAATATGAAAATGTATTTTAATAAAAAAAGTTAATTCAACAAAATTTAAAATGAAAGTTTGATCTTAATTGCTTGAATAAAACCACAAAGGAGGTGACAACACTATTATTGTAATGCTATAAAAATGTGCATCACTGTCTTCACTCAAAGAGGATGTTACAATTTTGAATATGCTTCACCCAGGACCAGGTGCTATGGAATGCTATGAGAACGAAAAAGAAGAGTAAAATGTGTTGTAGCAAACACATAATAGACTTTTCAGTTTGTGGGAGGAAACTGACATGTGACACATCCTCTAATCTTCTTGCATGTCTTCACTTACAGCCTCTTCAAATGATTGCTAGTGAGTGTGGGACATTGCGAGCTCTATATTAAAATCACCGCTGCTCTGCACCATGCTTATCCCGAGCAAAGCAGACTCTCCTGCCCGGCCAAACTTCTCCTCGGACCCCTACCTAGCAGCGGTAAGGCAAGGCAGCAAGGTGGCAAGGCTGACGCAAACAAGCCCATCAACCACGCAGCCTAAGACGACCAATGCAACTGTCATTAGAGGTGGTTGCTGAGTGTGTGCTGGGTGGAACCTGCGGAGGCGACCCAATTAGGTTGGGTGTAGCCTGTGTATTTCAGCCCGAGTGCCCTGCTCATCTGCCTGCTCCGCCACCTTGCCATTTGGGTGCCACTTGGGTCTGAGAGGAGAGCCAAGGGGGTTGCCGCTACTGTCAAGTTGCTGCAGAGTGTCACCCCATGCCACCCCTTCACCAGGAGGTAGGGGGTGGCCAGCTGGGGTGGCAAGCTGGGGAGGTCCAATCCGCAGCATTTAGAGGCATCTAGCGGCAGGAGCTGCCAGCTGTCATCTGCAATCTGCCAAGTTTTTCTTTCTCTTCTAGTTCTTCTGGTCCCTCTAAACTCTCTCTCTCCCTACGCTGTCGGAAGAACCCCCGCAACACCATAAGGCAGTTGAGGACCAGCGGGAATCCCTTCCTCCATAATCAAGGTCAACCCCCATTACATCCTTCTCAACTCCACTCGACCCGAATAGACAAATACATGCAGGCCCCTCACCGCAGGCAGTTTGGTGTAACCCAATGCTGGGGGCCAATTGAGGACAGGAAGCAGTACCTAAACAGTGCTTAAATGGCACCCCGCCAGTCACTACAACTTCCCAGTGCATTGCACCACACAGCCTCCCCTAACAGGGGGAAAAGAGGGAGATGCCAATCAATTTGGAACCCACTTATACCAGACCCAGCACCATCTCCAGTTCCAGCACCACTCTTGAGGTCCCTTCGCTCAGTAGTGGCAACGGGGGCAAGGATATTTGACTGCATAACAAAGGGCAATACAACTCTAAATATCAGACTAACAATTCCCCAAACCGGAGCTGAAGCCCAGGGGCCCGCAGCCACCCTTTCTCTGCTCTCCTGCCCAACCAGCAGTTTGCCAGCTGGCACCGATGAGGTTGGGGAAAGCCAAGGTGGCCACTTCCCCAATGCCGGGGGAGAAGAAAGGAAAAAACAAAAGTGATGCCCCACTGCTTGAGCCAGCACCAGCATTGCATTAATCACAACAGACCCTGCATCAAAAGACTTCCTAAGCAGTTTACCTGTCTTAACCCAACCAAAAATCTATACAAAATTAAAATTCCTCACTGACGCAGGCTCTTCAATCCATTCGAGCAATGCAGACCCCTCTGCTTCCCTTGCAAATGGATTCGACCTGATTAATCACTCAGATGCAAGAGAAGACTAGCCCAAGTGCTGAGGAGCTGCCAAGCCTGACGCCAGCTAACAACTCAGCCACAAGAATGCTTACCTCCACAGTGGGCCCAAGGGCTCCAGAGATCTGCAACAACCGCAGCCCCCCTTGCTCCACCTGCCACAGTCAGCTGGGGCTCCCAAAGGCCAGTCTCAGCACAGCGGAAACAATCAGCCCCTTTTCAGTCCTGCAATGTCTCAAAGAACCTGGACCTTAACCAACTCATGACAAGTACAAGCACTAGTACACCAAGGTCAAAATAAGCTCAGGGCAGCCAACTGCTTAGATTCAGAATCAGAATCAGCACTGGAACTAGGCTCACTGCAGGCCACAGCGGGGCAGGGGGGCAATATCTCACCAGCTCCCACCCCAAAGGCAGCCAGCCCACTGGGTCTCACACAAGAGGATAACTGCCACAAAAGGACCATGCAGTCTAACCAACTAGAATCCGCCTCAGAATGCACTCCAGAAAGCAACTTAGAGTGCTGCCCTTCCCTGACACAAAAGGAGAACAGCTCCTCATGCTCAACATGCTCTGAGAGGACTCAGCAGGCAGAAAAAAACCTGAAAAGCAGTTTTAGTCAATTACTGACATTCAGGGATACCACACTGGCAGCATTGCAGCGGCCAGCAGTCACAAATCTATCAACCCCAGAGTTGTTACATCCACAACTTTGGACATCCTCCCTACTGCCCAGACTTTCTGAAGAAACAGGGGGGTCTGCTGACCCGAGCCATCAAGAGGGGGGGAAGGCAGTTCTATCCTATCTGAACACACAAGAATGGGAGGAAATTCTGGCTGCTTACTCACCTGGCCCGCAACAGAGCGCTACCCCAGTCACGGTCCCTCAACTACGCTCCCTAAACCTCAGTTGATTGTCTGGGGAGGAGTCAACAGACAAACCTAAGAGGGGGACGTACCCTAAATAGCAAGTCAGTAGCACCTGGGCCTCCCTCTTAAACACGATACAACTGGCCGTTGAGGTGCTTTAATATCAGTCTGAAGAGATGGATATTCAACTCTAACTATTGAACACCTTGGCTCTGTTCACCGCAGGCAATTATGAGAAATTGGGGGCCCTTAACAGCTTAATCACGAGGGCTCAGTCTGAGTTCCAACTCCACTGCGGTTGCAGCGACATAGTTGATAAACTTTCTACTCTGCCCTCAATGTTACACAACCTACTAATGGAGATGAGTTCTGCAACAATCGGACCCGGAAACAAGCCGCTAAGTGGCAGCGCTATGGCACAAGGACCACTCGAGGGGAATCAGGCAACTCTGAACAGCGGGAGGGCGTACCACCAAAATCAGCAGACTGGACCTGACACCAAGGTATCTGCCAGGCTGCCAGGGATTCATAAGGACAAGACAACAAAGCCCCAAGAAGTAACGCATGCCTTGAAGCTAACACCAAACATGGACGCCAACAGAGAAGGAAAGGGCGCAATCAGAAAACCGCTGAGAAGCCCACAATCTTCTACCCAATCTTCTCCCATCAACAAACACAGCTGCCCACTAAACCTGGTTCAGTCAATACCAATACCAGAGACCCCCTGCCAAATAACCAGTCCGACCAAGGAAGCCCCTCTTTCTCACAAAACCCGGAACAGGCGCACATGCCAAGCAAAAGAGACAATGGAAATGGGAACTTAACTTCACATCTGTTGGACTTGGCCCTTTTTGCAGGGTCATCCCTGAACTTTATGCCTTCCTCCTGTATTTTGTCTGACCTGTTGTTGGCTGTTTTATGACTCTGGGCACTTTACCACTGCTGACCAGTGCTAAAGTGCATATGCTCTCCCTATTGTAAATTGGTGTATGAATTGGTGATTCCATAATTGACTGATTTGGTTTACTTGTCAGACCCTAGTACAGAGCACTGAGTGTGCCAAGGGCATGTAAATCCAAATGCTGCTGGTGGGCTTGCAGCACTGGCTGTGCGACCCACAGAAGCAGCCTGTAAAAGTGTGTCTAAGGCCTGCCACTGCAGAGCCTGTGTGCAGTCTGGTACTGTCATGCTGACTGGGCAAATGCACCTACTTGCCAGTCCCTAAACCTTCCCTTTTCTTCATATCAGACACCCCTATGGACAGGAGACAGGGTGAGTCCGCCCAGTGGTGAATAGAGAGATCTGCATCTAGATGGGAGGCAGGAGTTGCACCTGGGACCTGAATAGGACTGTGCCTGCCCCCCCACAGTGCTGGCTCCACCCCCTGTGGTGCGTCTGATGTCTCTGCCCTGCACTGTGAGAGAAGAGAAAGAATCATGTCAACAAAGTGCTCCAGGGCTGTGCTTTCCCTACACTATGCTGGCTCCACCTCCTGTGGGGCGTCTGATGTTTCTGCCCTACACTGTGAAAGGAAAGGAGAAGTCTGGTGAACAGAGTGCTCAGGAACTGGTTTGGACTAGGCAAAGGCCCCTCTCCCCTCAGAGAACAAAGGATTTTGGGGTATATTTAGAGGGACCCTGATCCCAAGAATTTAGATCACTTTTGGAACAAGAAGAAACCTTTACTGAGGAGCGGAACCTGAAGAAACTGAGGAGAGACTATCTCTAAGCTGAAGTGCTGCTTGGGGGGATTGGCCTGCAGTGGTTTGCCTGACTGTCAAAGGAAGGAGAAGAGACTCTGTGTGCTTATTTCAACTTGTAAGGATCTCCAAGGGCTTGGAACAGAGCTTGCCTCCTGCTGAAGTCTCAGGGACAACAGACTTCAACACCCAGCACCCCAGAGTTCCTTGGAAGTGCCTTCTGTTATTTTGGGCCTTCTGAGAGACTGCGTGTTGCAAGGAGCTGGAAGCGCGACTCAACGAAGCCAAAGCGCGTCGCCGTTGCTGCTGCTGCCGTCGCACTTCTGAACAAGGGTGTCGCTGCTGGAGTTGTCGCACTGCACCGCATCGAGAGAAGCGTCTCGCAATGAAGAGGAAGCGTGTCGCCGTTGCTGCTGCCTGCCATCGCACTTCTGAACAAGGGTGTCGCCGCTGGAGTTGTCGCACTGCACCGCATCGAGAGAAGGGCCGCGCAATGAGGAAGAAGTGTGTCGCCATCGCTGTTGCTGCCGTCGCACTTCTGAACAAGGGTGTCGCCGCTGGAACTGTCGCAGTGCACCGCATCGAGGAAAGCGCCTCGCATCCCAAGAGAAGCGCGCCGCCGTCGGAGCTGCTGCCGTCGCATTTCTGAACAAGGATGTCACCGCTGTAGTTGTCGCATTGTGCGGAATCTTCATGCAAACTGGGAGAAGAGTGTCACAGCTGAAGCTGTTGCCGTCGCACTTCTGAACAAGGGTGTCTCCGCTGCATTCCACGCATCGAACCGAGAACTTCTCGCATCCCCGGAGAAGCATGCCCCATCTGGAAGATCTTCACATCTTTATTTCTTTGCACCAGATCTTTGCCGCATTTCTATCGCTGCAACATTGCTTGTCGTGGAAGCGCAAGCATCATAAGGTACATTGACGCAAAGTATTGCACCTTAAGAACTTAACTGAACCAAGCTAAAACTACCATCTTAAAGTAATATTATTGTGTATTTTTGTTGTTTATGGTCTTGTGGTAAATCTATATAAAGTATACTTATTTTTTATATAAAACCTGTGCGGTGTCCATTTGTAGTGTTGTCACTGGATTACTGTATGTGGTCACAAATGCTTTACACACTGCCTCTGAGATAAGCCTGTCTGCTCGTGCCAAGCTACCAAGGGGATGAGCAGAGGTTATTGTAGGAGTGTACCACCTTACCCTGACTAGAGGCAAGGGTCCCTATTTGTCACAAGTACCTACCTGTGCCAACTAGAGACCCCCAAATCTAACAACATTTATATAAAAAGGGTCCCCAGAGCGGCAGCCAACCGAGACTCGAACGATCTGAACCAAATGGAGGGCCTCTGCCCCCTTTTACCACTCCGGGACAACTGCAACAGTCTACAGTAATGATGAGCTTATATCACTGCTGCTGGACGCAGCCTCAAAGAGTCCTAAGTCACAAAAGAATACAAGCAAGAAGATTGGCGCTGAAGTCCCCAACAGCAAAACTGGGCAGTCCCGGATGGCAGTGCACAACCCGGAACAATTGGCCTTATCGACCATTCTTATGTCTGGAAAGCACCTTGTAGTTCAGAGAGAGAATCACGCAGCTCAGCCTGAACAGAACACACTGCACCCCCCTAAGCATCCTCCAACAGAGAACTGTAAGTTTGCCAAGCAACAGCAGGGAACCCCAGCCAAAGGGAGCATTACAAGGCAGTCGCCAACCTGGCACCCTAGCACATAGCACCTACCAACGACCTTCAACAGAAAACTCCTCTGAAGGGAAATATGCAGAAGGCCACTTACGCCACTCTCTTCTACCCCATGTTTACATCAAAAGGACAACAGGATTCCCAGAACAGGGGGAATATCCAAAGGCTGCTGCAAATAATTCCAACTCTCACTGATCTGAGCACAACTGACATATTCTCGGTAGAAATGATTTGCCCGCAGACCTTACAATGCCAGAGGCCACTAAGAGCACATGGAAATCAGCAACAGCCACCCAGAAGGTTTTAGCTGAACGAGGCACCTTCAAAGCCTGACATCACCCCGCATTTAACTCCAGCATATCCAACGCCTTTTATGGCCCCCATTGTGAGGCAAACGTCTACAAAGCCCCAGGGGGGGGCAAATACAGTGCTGAGGGGCTCTAGAATAATCAACCCAGCCGGGGACCAATTTGAGGACAGACAGACAAAGCAGCACTTGGGCAACACCCACCACGCAGAGTAGATCGCCTGCTTTCAGGCCAATCACTCGGACAATAACCATTTTCGCAGGAAGGCAATGATGACCCAAAAAAAAAGGCCTTAGGGATACAGCAGACCCCAACCCTCTCCGCTTATGCTCATGGAATATAAACCGCTTGTCGACAAAAATCATGGATCAGAACTTCTTACAATATCTCCAATCTTTCAACATAATTATGCTGCGGGAAACATGGCTCACACTATTGCATCATCTCCAAGGCTATATGTGTTTCTCCACACCAACCACAATAAGCAACAAATTTGGACACCACTCAGGGGGGCTGGCAACCTACGTCTCCAGAACGAGAGTCACCTCATTGGCCCTGGTTGGCTCCCCTGCACCGGCCACCTTCGCCTTGAATATTGCCCTCTCTCTTTATGGATGGCAAGACGAGGTGGTCCTAGTCAACACTTACATCAACCCAAAAACGGAAATCCAAAGATTCAGAGAACTTGATAGACAAAGTATCTAGCTTTATAACTGAAATGGAAACCCCATATTTCATTAAAACCAGGGATTTAAATCAACATTTCCTTGGCACATCGAGGGATGAAGAGACCACCATCCTCACTTCACTCTGCAACATCCCACCACAATGCGCTTCACTAATTGCAAGCAAAAGCGCAAGAAAAAACGTCTCTTGGATGGTATAGAACATTTAACCCTCAGCACTCTCAACCAAAGATTCCCTGAGGACTCGCGCCCGTTCCCTCACATCATGCTCAATTTTAGATTACACGTTCACAGCCTCTCACTGTTCACCTTCATTCAACAGTTCCAAATGGTGGATAAAGGGAACAGTGACCATCGCCCACAGGAAATCCTACTGTCAGCCACCGTAACCTTCACCATCCAACAAGAACTAGCTTTGGAGCCTACCTACACCTCAAATGTAAGGAGGATCAAATGGGCAGTAACAACTACGGAGTCTCTTTCAAAAACAACAACCAATGTTTTTCAATCAACAGCAACAGGCACAACTAACGGTGCCCCTCTGGGGAACAACACCTCCGAAAGTAGACTCTTGCCAGGTAACTGGCCCGAGAAACAGGAGCCCCAAAGCTCAAAGGGACCAACTAAAAATGCTCAAGAAATCAATAAACTCCAACCGAAGACGCCTGAGAAGTCTCCCAGGGGACTTAAGTGCCCGCACACTCTTGCAAGACTGATGGAAGCGTCTGAAGAAATTGAACTGGGAAATCTAGAAAGAGCAAGAAGACGAAATCTGGGCAAAGCTGCTTCATGATGCTAACCACAATGACAGCGTCTGATTCTGGAAAAAAGTGAATGCTATAATCCCAAGGGAATCTCGTCTCACATCTCAGAGGAAATATGGCTTAAATTTCTTTTCAAACACTTCAACAACGATGCTGGGGACACCTGCCCAATGGACCCAAATGGACGGATGCCTCGCGATCGCCCAAGAGCTGGGGTTGAACATGCCAAATCCAGTAAAATCACCAGGGCACGAGCCAGGCAACCACTTCCATTGGCAATCAAGAAGCAAATCACAAAAGAGAAAAGAGAGGGGGCTCCGGGCCCAAATGGAATCCACCGTCCCTGTTTGAAAACAAACCAGCCGACTGGCTAATGTCCTGCAAACCCTATTTTCAGAAATCTGGTCACAAGGCAGAATACCGCAATCAAGGAAAGGATCAATGATCACGCAGATCCATAAGAGCGGTGACAAGGCTCATCCTAGCAACTATCGCCTAGTGGCCCTGATCGACAACGAGGCAAAATATTTTGCAGGCACCATCTTGGAGGATCTCATAGCATGGGCTGAATCCCTCAGGACATCTTGGAAATCCACTGCTTCTACACACTGATACCTGGGTCCAGGTGAAACTGGGAGGGGGAAGACATATTTCTAGAAAGGTCCCTACAACTAAAGGCCTGAAGCAGGGTTGCATGCTGGCACCCACTCTGTTCATTCTCTACATGACTGACCTCCGTCAAGCTCTCAACATCAGCAACACACAGGCACCCAGGTTCGGTGGTAAACCACAGACAAACCTTATGTATGCTGATGACGTGGTGCTGCTCAGCCACACATATGTGGGTCTCCAACATCTGCTTGATGGAATGCAGAAATACGCCGCAGAGAACAGTCTAAAAATTATTTTCAAGAAAACACGGACTATGACGATAAACAACAAAAGAAGGCGGCAGAAGCGGTGGCACCTTGGAGGTGGTCTTATTGAACCCACCATTGACTATAAATATCGAGGCGTCATTATTGATAATGATGGGTCCACTAGGAAATCAGAAGGAGAAGCCTGGTTGTGGCAATAACACTGAAAAACCTGTCATCAAAACTGATGGGGCCCTCACTATGCCCCTTTCCTGAAGGTAGCACAGGCCGAGCTACTCCCCACACTAACCTATGGCAGCGAAGCAATGTGGGGGAGAGATACTAAGAAACTGGATAGCTCCCTGATAATGGCGTACAGAACCATGTTCAGCCTCCCAAAATACATTTCACCAGCTCAGATAAGGCTGGAGTTCGGCTTAGTGAAACAATCGCTGTCCAGGCATGGTGCCTACATCATCTGCTGGAATAAGATAAGACTCTCTGCCTCAAACACTCTAATCAGCTGCTATGGTAAGAACTCCAGCATAGAGATACATCTCCAGGCAGACACTACTTACAAGAATCTCTTGAAATCACAAGGTTCACTAATCCTTGAAATACCCAGCTACAACACACATTCTTCAAAAAATTGGTCTGGAAGTCAGTAAAACAACTCTCACTGCTGGAAGACAAGGGTCTGTTTTCAGCCAGATTTCATTCCTGGATGACCCTGAACTTTTACAAAAGATCTGCACCCCAAAAATACTTCAATCAGGGTTACCCCAAAAAGCTCTCAAAATAAAGATTTTAAAGCATCTCCTGGGCATTCTACTGTGCGCCGAACACCTTCCACCATGGCAGAGGGCATGCTCACTTGCAGTCTGTGCTACACCGGCCCGGGAGACATTCTGCACTTAATCTGCACATGCACAGCTCTGGAGCAAGAGAGGATACAGCTACCAAAGATCCTGCTCAAGCAGTCAGGGATCTGCAGCAGGCGGCAAGCGGTGCTGGCATGTTTCGATTTAGGGGCCACACAACTGAACTGCAGAGTGGTCAAATTCGTCACATTGGTGGATCAAAAAATCAATTCAACATAACAGGAGCATACAAACCACTCCAGCATTAAGCGTACAATGAAGAACCTGACATGCCAACCGGGAGCTGCTTCCTTAAACTCAATTTTAACAACTCGACAAACAGCCCACCAACATGGGAAACGAAGTCCTAGCGCTTAGCCATCATGAGCCTCCTCCTGATATGTATGCACTGTCCTCATTTCGCGCTGTGACTGTCTGGAACTATTGTCTTGTACAATAGATGCACATCGCAGGCCACACTAACCATTATCATCACAGCCACGCAGTACTGCAGTGCATACTTTTTATGGTTCTCATTTTTACTGTTACATTTTAATGGCACTCATCAAATGGTTTTATCAGCCTTTTTGTATATTTGTATGTAAGCACTGCACAGCACCTTCATGATGGGTATCAATGTTTTTACTGCAGAACCACAATGTTATTTTTTTTATTCTGACAGCACACAACTGTGCAATGGTTTTTAGTAACTATGCGTAATAAAAAATATACTTGAAACAAGTGCAATAAAAATATAAAGTGCAGTACATATCGATTAGCGAGGCAAGTAAAGATTCAAAAGTTACCCACCTGACGCTAGAATGATAAGAAGATTCCCACCTGGTGCCAAGCAATTTCTCCAGTAGTTTATAGTTTTCTTGACATCTTTCACATAATAAAGCATCTACAAATAATAATTCAGATATATTAAGAACAATGTGCTAAGACCTGTGCTAAGAATATTACCCAATTAACAAAATGCATTCAAACTGTATACTTTTTTTCCACGAAAAAGGAATGAACTAGGAGTGTCTACAAGCTGTTTGCAATAACAGTATCACTTGGATAAGACATTGTGGCTACTCAACAATTTTCTGTTTTGGCTCAATACAATGTACAAGTAATGTCCCGTTATTATCTGTCTTCCTCCAGAAGAATTGGAGGCCCTGAATGTGTCTACCTTAATTTCTCCTAATTGATTCACATGAGGAGCGTCTGTGAGTGGGGTACCAGTTAAAAATGTCAGCAGGGTGCGTTACACAATAAGAGACCACAATTGGATTGGTGCTGGATGAGAAATCATCTGGACTAGAGTTGTGAGTACCAATTTACAAGTTCCTTCAGAAGCTTTACATGTGCTACATCATAGTGTCCTCATTTTAATCCTGATCAGCATAGTTGGCTTCATAGAGAGGGTCTGGTTTGCATTATTCTGTACCAAATGACTACAGCAAGCTAGATGAATTTCCCACAACCCTATGACATTTGGGCACCTTAGGGATCATTTCTGGAACTTGTATTGTTCAGTCTGTAAACTAGATCATTGGTAGTCTTCAATAGTAAGTTAAGGATCGCTGTACCCTAATACACTGAGAATATTCAGCTATATCTCTGGAGCTAACTGAGACTGAATTTCTGGTAACTTAAGCATTTGATGCTGGGTGCATAAGGGTCAGTATGCTAAACAATTTTAATAAAAAATCTTAATGACAGTATTCCTTACATTGTTGGGTGGCAACATAATATTACTTGTGACCTATGGCTGGAGAAGCTTATTTTCAGTGGGGATCAGACAATACTCTAGATATATGATATATCAAAGAGTTACATACAATACCAATGTACTTAAGGACTCAGTGTTATTTCTAGTAGGCATATTAACAGTTCAGCTGCTTAACATATTAAAACCGTTCCTCCACAGAATGAGTTTAGGACTGCAGTTCAGGCCAAGTGGCTTTCAAAAGTATGGATTCCAAGTATGCCACCTTTACTGGCCTCATACATTACCTCTTGCTTCCATTAGGGCTGAGGTGAATGTCATTGAAAAGTAAGTTATAGGATCTAGTATGTGGAGAACATGTACTGGACACACTGTTACTGTTTCGGATGCGCAGTGCGGCATGTCATTTCTGACATCTGTACTTCCCTACAAAGGCAATGAAGAGGAGAAAGCCAAGTCAACATATTACATGAGGTTTATAGAGTCTACAAACTCCATCCCTGTGGGTTCTGTCTTTGTTATCAGCTCTGATGGCACTGCTCAAGGGTCAAAATATTAGACTGACATTGTCTTTTGTGCAACTAGCTGAGGAGCTCTGCTAATATCCTTGTAGGTACATCATTCGGGGGCATTGACAAGAGTGCTGAGCATGCCACAGTAGGCCCTTGTGATAATGTAGGAGATGGAGCTCAAGTTAATCTATGTCTGTATCTTCCAGAAGGAACTTCAGCATGCTTCAACATGGCCACTTCATTGAGCTGCATTATCCTTGTTTGAGCTCTAAATCTGCAGCTGATATTTATGCTCACTCCCTCTTTGATTTTAATTGCTAATATAGGCATGGGCTTAAATTAGCAAGATAGATGCTGGACTCTCTCAACCACATGATACATGTGCCTTGAACCAACTTCAGAACAACAAAATGCCTTTTTCCCTGGTATTTACCAGAAACCCCTTATAGAATGATATGTGAACTTGAGTGTAGAGTCAAGCTTGCCATCACCAGAGCGAATGACTGGATCACTACTATACACTTTCTTAGATGAAGGAAAGACATACAAACCCATGCCAAATGATTGACTTAATGTTAGAACCTCAACTGTATTGGTTAGAAATGTATTTTCCATAGTTTTGAGTGTCCAAAATGTCATGTCAATAGGCAGAGTAGGATGAACACATACCCTGAGAGCAGTGCATGGAACTCCAAGAATCAAGAAACTCAATTTCTGGTAGAAGAGAAGTCCTGACTGAGCATATGGACATGATCAGTAGAGGGTGCAACCTTTGCCTCTTACCAGTGACTGGTACTGGGTAAAAGTTGAATGTGATGTACCAAATACACAGGGTGGTGAGTCCTATAAGAAAGTGGCAACACGAGTTATGTGACTAACAGTAAATGGTGGGTCTACAGTTACTGCATGAGTGGGCAGCTTTGGTTGAGTCACACTCAGGGAGACTATGAACTAGTCACACAGGTGATGGACATGCTGCTGAAAGTACAATGAAAATCATGCTGTGAGGCAGGACAATGTTTAGAGCAGCCAACAGGGCAAAGATGGTTATAGGGAGATCTCATTGTCATCTGTTTTGTCCGCTCAGTAGTGCTAATTAGGGCACAGTTATTGGTCATTCTATTGTTGTTAGTATACTGACTTCCTCTGTGACTTACTAGTAAGATCATCAGGACATTCATTGGTTATAGTGTGCAGAATGGTGAAGATGTGTCTCCAACTATTGTGCATGGGGCACTGGTTGAGAATACCAACCTGTACCCAAGTCATCTGCCAAGGTGTTCCAATTGGACAAAGCTGTTTTTTAGCCATGCCATCTGCCCTTGCACTTATATATATTCCTTTGCATGATTCAGAGGATGGACTTAGTGAGGTAACAGTGGTGTCCATAGATTATTGCTGCTAGCATGAATAGTGGTGGCATATAGGTGCATCTGTGAGAGGGAACTGCATATATGCCAGTCACACATTCCCTGAGTTTGTGACATCATCTAAGCAGTGGTTTCAGGATGGTGGTGTTACATGCCAGCGTAGTGATGAAGCTGCTCCGTCACGCTAATAAACTGCATCCTTCAAAATTCAGGAGGTACTTTTCAACCAGTGCAGATATATTATCATCAACATTAGGCAACATAGTAAGTCATTCAAGTTAAAATCAAGCCATACCTTCATCCATTGTTCACACCCAAATTGTATATACAATACAGAAGGGTCATCAATTGATAGAGCTTTTTTGTGTTCAGAATTGCATAGTAGTTATGTTTCTCCTTGAAGAGGGTGTCCTTAGTAATTCAAGATGAGGAGTCATTGGCTGAATGTCATTTTGTGGAGCATGAGGCAGACCTGCAGCAGGTCCTCTGCCTTTGGGCAATCTGCTTTGCTCCTAGATATGCTGCTCCTGGCACTCACAACTGCCCGTTTACCACCTTTTCACTCTTATTTTAAAATTATTTCTGTAAATTGCCTGCAGAGAGGTACAGTAATATCAGGCAGCTCACTTCTTTCCCATTTCATTGCAGCTCATGAATACTTTATTCCTGCAATCATAGAACTCTAAATTTAAAGTAAATTAGAAAGGCTGTTGCAGAATTAGTGTGTGCATGCACAATGGTAATCAGACAAACATGACCTCTATACCTACGTATGTTATATGGTAGCCATCTTTTACATTTTTCTTTGGCTACTGAGTCTGTGCTCACACATTCGGTGCCCATCTTTGGGAAAAATAGTATTGGCAAAAATTATAGACTCCCTGGAGGGGGGAGATGGGAATTTTTGGTTTTGCCAAATGCTTGTTATTTTTCATTGACAACCCTTACAAAGTGGTCATTTGGAAAACAAAAAATATAGTCCTATGACACATGGCCTTTTCTTCATGCGTGTGGGGATCACTGTGAATTGTCACATGGTGTTTTCTCCATGTGTGTGAGGTTTATTGTTATTTGTGATTTAGAAAACATACATCAGGCCCTTTTCGGGTGGTCTTCTTAGTGCCTGAAAAGCAACCCGGTATGGTGAACAAGCCAAAGCTTTGATTGACTCAATAGTGGATACCACACTCTGAATGGGGTAGGGGAGCTACAAGTTTGGAGGGGTAGGAGAACTGCAGATGTATAAGGGTTCTTCCATCCTGACAAATATTAAATGACCCAGGCTTTTTTATATTTGCTAAAATAACTTTATTTTCAAGAATAGGGCTTATCAGCTTAATGTGTAGATCACTTTTCTTTGGCAAGCCTTGATTTCTTTATTCCTGTGTTCATATACTGCGTGCATATTTACCTGAATCATGTGGATAAAGTCATATTTGATTTCTTCTTTTTTATCCTCCATTTCACTTTGATATTCTTCTAGAGTCATATTATGCCAGATGAAATCTATATTTCGAAGATGTGATGTTTTGGTAACAAGCTCTGAAATAAAAAATACATGCGCTTGTAATCTTCTGTAATATTTTTCTTCTCTAATTCATTCTAGAAATTCATCTAACTCATTTAGAATAGTTGGGAGCGTCATAAAAACAGAAGCACACATCAGATAGGGAATGCTTAACAGTAATAAAGTACTTCAGGTGAAGGGCCGGCATACTTGAGTCTCTTCACTATAAGGTGTCCATGTGCTAAAGCAGTTTAAGGGGATTCAAGTTTTCTGGTGGAGACAAGGAGAAAACAGGTTTATAATAACCCATGACTCTCCAAGCCACTGTAGGAAGAGGGAAAGGATAGTTCCAAGGAAAGAAAGAGCAATGTATGAACAGACATCAAAATAAATATAGAATTGTCAAACACAAAGCCTTGCTCATAGAACTATTAAAACACTCCTGCTGAGTTGTGATTACAGTGAAAACGGTTGTACTCCATAGTAAGTGCAATTGAAAACCCATTGTGTATTTTGAGCCTTAATACAGATAAGATTGTTGTATACTGCCTATTGGTGTTGTAATCGATTAAACGTTTGAATAGCCTAGCTGGCACAAACAGACTATGGTCCAGATCATAATTAAGGGTGAATTTGGATCCGTATGCAATCTTATCTTTACGTAGAAATCAGAATTCTGAGATTTGCAGTAAATATTGCAGCCCGCTCTTCCCATTGGTAAATTTCAGCAGGTCAAACCAGCAAAATGTAGAAGGTGAAAAATATGAGGTAAATATCAATACCTTTAGCATGTCGTGCAGAAAAAGCTAATCCTGCATGTTTCAGAGGAAAACTTGGAATAAGAGACTAATGCATTCGGCAATTAAGTAGATTTATCTGGTGAAGTCCAATGAAGACACCAGTTTCCTTTCCTGTCCCAGCCAAAGTCCATTGGTTATTATTCTGGTTTCCTCCCTTCAGGAGTCCTTTTATTCTACTTCCATAATAAATTAACATGCAGTGTTGTGGTCAAGAAAGGGGGTGATTCCCCAAAGTGAGAGGGTGGAAGGGTCAAGCCAAATAGGGGGAGATGACTTTTTTAAACATTTTATTGCAGATTTATATAGCGCAAATTCGACCCGAAGGTATTGGAGCGCTTTACATGAGCACCGGTTACGTTACACATTCAGGCACGGGGAGATTAAGTGATTTGCCCAGAATCACAGGATATGGACGCGACCCCGAGGCTCGAACCCTGGTTTCCAGCACCAAAGTCGGCAGTCTAGCCGACGGACCACATCTTCTCCTTAAGAGTGACATGTTTTAACGGATAGAGCAAGCATATAAAAATAAACAATGGTTGATGTTTTCAGACTACTGAGAGGGTTCTGATGGTCAATGGCAACTTGTCTTGAGGTCAGCATCTGTAATAAGATTTCTGAACTGGCTTTGTGAAGACCACAGGACTGGTGAGCTGAAGTGGCAGATGCATGTGTTCTGGGAAAAGGCACTAGTAGCTACGGATGTGTCAGAGGACGACACAGAAACAGGTTGGATAGCAAACCAGCAGAAGGGAACACTGTACAAATGACAAGTGGGGCCCTGATTCACAAAGGTACACAATCACCCTTCTATGTAAGTTTATTTTTTTGCGGTATTCACAAACTACAAGTTAATAGTTAGTTTTCGACTAGACAGACTCCATGGTCAGGGCAGAGAACTCTGCCATAAAAATATAAGACAGGCTTATCTTTTGTATGCAGAGTTATCCACCATGATAGTGGAGTATCCATAGTCGTAGACCTACTATTAACTCATAGTATTATTCTGATTGAAATATGGTTAGCCACCAAAATTATTCACCATGATTTAGAAAAACAACTGTTTGTCAGATGCTGAGTTTGTGTACGAGTCAGCACAGTCTCAACTGAGTGAAGGAATAGCACAATTAGGGCCTGATTCATGAAGGTAAATTCAAAGTTTTGTGTTTGTTTACTACTTTTAGGTATTCACAAACTACGTGCCAGGTTTTATGACTCTGAACCCCTTAAACGTAAGTTTGTGGAGTTCTCCGCCCAAGAACTCTGCACACAAAAGTAATAGGGAGTACAGAGTCCTTTAACTCTGCACATAGTTTGTGACTACCTAAAAGTAGAAGTAGTAAACTTACACAAACATGGAAGCTTACATTTGTGACTCAGGCTCCCTATGTGTAACCCTTCACAATCCCTTCACTGTGCTGAACGGCATGATAAACTGCTACAACCGACTTCAGAAATCCAAGATGTGCAGCAGCAGTTAGATCTAATGTGGCAGAAAAATAAGCCATGGTTCTTCTGATTTTCTCATGTTCTTGAACAAGTACAGAGAATGTACATCCTTCTCTCTCATGGCAGAATAGGCAGCATATTTTTTAAATGTGATTTTTTAGAGCAGGTGCACTACAGAGTTTATCTCTGAGCACAAGAAAGGCACTTGTGCATTCATCTTCAAACTGCACAGGATTCGAATGATCGCTGTGAGGAAGCCTCAGTAAAGGCTTTGCAAACAAGCATTTGCAATGCAATAGGTCTCGCATTTATACGAGTTTGAGCTATTGGCATTGTAAATGACAATGCTTTTTATTTAAGTTTGGTTTTTTAAAATATAAATAAAAGGCACTGTCATTTACAATGCCAATAGCTCAAACTTGTGTAAATGCGAGACCTATTGCATTGCAAATGCTTGTTGTAGTTCTAGGTTTCTGTTGTAACCTCTAGGGGTGGAGAAGTTGTGTTGAAGGGGTAAGCGGTTGAGGTAGGTGAAACCTGTCAGTGCTGAAGTCTTTTGTTAAACATTTTGGACCTGCCAATCGTGAGGATGTGACTTAATGGCTAGAGCGGGCGACTTTGGAGTTGGCGAACTGGGTTTGAGATTGGTGTCGGCGCAAACATCCTGTGATTCTGGGTAAATCAATTAATTTCCCCGTACCTAAAAAAACGAATGTGTCCTACAACTGATGCTCATGTAAAGCGCCCTGATACCTTCGGGTCGAGTTCACGCTATATAAGAAAACTGCAAAAAAATAAACTCTCAAACATTTTTTCCGCGATAAGTTGTCTTCCTTCAGAACTTGGCGTTGTTTACTCCGGGGTAGACTTTCTACAAAAGTGTTTATTTCGCGTAGTGGAGACTCCAACGGCATTATATGCTTGGTAGCCCAATTTTGTATTCAGGGAAAGGGTGGGTTCCGTGCCCTACCATGTATTCCTGTGGAGCACTTTTTTTCCAGTCAGAGGAACTTACAGAAGGTACATGCTCTGGCGTGAGAGGCAGCTGCCATCTCTAGTGAATATGGCACTTTTTTTAAAGCAAGCGCCTTATGCCTCGCCTCAGCTGTGGAAAGCGCTACATAAATAGGAATGCATTAGTGAAGGCTTGGAGCGAGGTGAGATCGTGTGCTGCGAATGAACGTGCACGCTTGGTATTGTCCGTTTGATGTCACCGCACCCCATACAGGCCCTTTTGACAAGTGAGAGTTCTTTGTCCTGAGGGGTGGGGTCTGGGAGGCCTTGAGGCTTCCCTCGGGAATCTCTGGGGGAGGGAAGCTTTCCCTGCTGCTGCTGCACACGCTATCCCTCCCTTTTGTCCTCGAGCCTTGAAAGGAGATAGGAGTCTTGACTCAGCACCCGGGAAGGAGGCGTGAGGAGCATCTGGGGCCACCCTTGCCAACACATGCTTCATTCGTAGCGCACATGCAGACAGTACAGCTTAATAAACACAAAACCAACGAGACCTATTGGCAATGACAATGTTTGTTTTAGCTGTAAATGGCAAAGCATGTTGCTGCAGCATTACAAATGCATTTAAACATCAGCGCGTTCCGTTAGTCACCGGTGTAAATTTAGCACCAGAGTGCACGTGATACCTTAATAAAATAGGTTTGAGTTTGCGCTATATAACATTTGTGAGAGGATGCTCCATATGAATTAAATAGGTGTAACGTATATTCATCTGCAAAGACATTTAATTGAGGTATTCCTTGGAAACATTTTGTCTGCTTTTGTTTGAAACGGTGTGGCACCGGTAAAAACAAAGCTCCGTAATAACTGTCGTAATAACTGTAGGAGCCCTGCCAGGAGCGCTAAGTTAGGCCACACACAGTGAAGGTAAGGGGCTAGCGGCACTGCACACTTCCCTCGTACCCACAGTGCAGGTAAGGCCAGCGGCACTGCACACTTCCCTCGTACCCACAGTGCAGGTAAGGCCAGCAGCATGCACACTTCACTCATACACACAGTGCATGCAGGGCCATCAATACTGCACGCGCCTGGCTCCACTGGGTACCTGGGCATGGAACAAACCCGGCATTGTTATCACCACCTCCTCTGTACGACAAGGAGACACGGCCGGGTGGGTCTGTGTTAGTTCTCACTGCGTGCCGTGTCCCTGGGGTCCGGAGGGTGTGAGGCACCGTGGCAAGTGATGCCTCTCCCATCGTCACATGAGGCTGCAGGCCGACCCTGATTGACTTCACCGGACCACCTAGTCTCCGTGCTTAGCCATCTGTGTGAATGCGACAGGGCAGACCGCGTGAGTGGCGCCAGCGCGCGGTGATGTCTTTGTTAGGGGTGAGATGTTCCTGCTGTGACATAATAGGGGAGTGGGTTGGATGTGGCCGACCACGTCTGATGCTGACTCCCAATGACAGATACATGAGCCAGACGCACGTCAATACAGATTGCAAGTGACTCTGCTGGTGCTAAAGGTACAGAAATATTCTCAGCTGCTCTTAAGGTATCCTGGACACAGAAGAGAGTTTCAATGGTAAACCTCATAGCCAATAGGTCCCGCCTTTGTGGCCTTATATGTGTTTAGCCATGCAACCGTTGATGTTGTTGCACTAAGGATATTGTGCTGGTTAATCAAACACTTATAAGGTCCCAAAAGCGAGACCTATTGGCTATGCCAATGATTTATTTTTTTTTGCTCTCCTTCTCTCGGGCAAAGTTTATTAAGGAAAAATGAGTGCCATTGGCCCCACCTGCAACCACCGATTGAAATTACACCCGGTCTCCTTTTCAGTGCCGCACCTACCTCACATAATTGCATACGTAACACAGTATGTTTTATGCTCAGTTGATTTTGCTTCTGCGCTGGAATGTTGGACTCATCTTGAAAAGGGATTATTTATAAATACGGGCCCAGCGAGATAGCAGCGGTTTGTGTGTTGTTTATGTCAACGTTTCATCTTGATGTAAACTTTCGTGTAGGTTTCTGACGATGCCTTTAATCAAATCTTAATTAGGCAACAATTGTGCTTCCACCTCTTGGTTATTACCGACACTTAATGACTGGTTTGCGAGTTTACAGCCAAGGGGAAGGCATGGGTGACTGAAGTTTGAAGAAACAGCTTGATTTAACTGCAGTGGAGACTGATTTAAAGGGGGCGCTCAAAAAAAGAAGGCTGGACAGATTGATGTGCTTAGCAGAGAGATGCAAGTGTCTGGAGCTCATTTGAGGCCCAGCTGCATAGGAAACGTCTCCTCGCGTTGTCCTCTGTCGGTTTACCATGTATTTTCTTACCGGTAATAATACAAGACATTCCCTTGGTTAGTTTTATTACGGGAACTGTATCGCTTTGATCCAAGCCGAGATCTAAAAGACAGCCCATCAATATAGCGTGAGAGAAAATTAAGAGCACAACAACCCAGCAGCATTGTTAAGATGAAAAACATGTTAACGTGATGACTATGTGCCATAATTTGCTCATAAATGAGGAGAAATGTATTTCCGCCTCGTGCAATCCGCAGGAAGTTTGTGTTCTGAATACAGTACCGGCGGCATGAGGTGTGTCTGAGCATTTGTAGGATTATTGGAACAAAGTGGTCGACCTCCTGTTGGCAGTAGTATGCTGATCCCTCCCGCCTGCCCATGCTCAGAAGCGACTTCCTAGTCTTTTAATGAGGAGACCGTGCTTTCCTTTCTCTAGGTCTGGCTGGAGACTTCTTTGGTAAAACTAACCTAATCACACAAAAAAGGAATTAAAAAGCAGTATAGCTATATGGGCTTTGGTGGCACCCCTTTGTTGAACCTTTCTTTAGGAACATGTGATTAGGCAGCAGTTATGTCAGTCTGCCCGTGAAGTAGATTCCTGGCTCATAAATAGGAAAATATTATTAATGCAGACCCCATGTTCAATACAGGAATGAGGGTCTTTTTATGTAGTTACTTCGTAAACAAGAGCGCACTGAAGCTGACGAGGAAGGAGTGGGAGGGGGGAGTGGGGACGGGCGCAGTGGTGCGGGCCGCAGTTGTAAAAGGCAGGGAGAGGGTGAGATTGAGGAAGGGAAAGATAGGGATCAAAGGAAAAAACAAGGGGGTGGCAAATGGTGTGCACTTTGATGTCCTCAGTGGCCACGCGGCTCACTGAGGACATCAAAGCAAGTGATCAGGCAGTGCTTTTCAGGCTGCCAAATGGTGCGAGCGCCCGGGGCACATGCACTGTACTTGGAGGACTGAAAAGCCACTGTTTGCACTTCCAAAACTCGCTTACTATAAGTCTCGCCAGAGCAGCGCTAAAGCGCTGGCTCAGCCGAGACCTAAAAAGGAAAAGTGTTGAATCCACTATCTACTATTCCCAGGAGCCAGGAACATTCTTACTTCTCTTCGGATTTTTGGAGGATTCAGTCTCAGGATTGCAGAAACATATTCTTTCTTGCCCTGTTTTGAATATGGTGACCCTAATAGATTACTTCTTTCATACAATAATGCATTTTCATGGGAGACACTTTAAGACCATTATCACATTTGCATTCGATCTTAATCTTTTATTTTTGCTGCAATGATCAAATAGTCAATATATCTCACTAGCACTGAATTACAGGGTAGTTGCAGATTTTCCAAATGTTCTTCAGAATTTAATTAAAGATTGAGGTGCTTTCTGCATACCTTTGTAGGATACAGCACCAAAAAGAACA
The DNA here is from genome assembly GCF_964204655.1 of Triturus cristatus. Lineage (NCBI taxonomy): Eukaryota > Metazoa > Chordata > Amphibia > Caudata > Salamandridae > Triturus > Triturus cristatus. The sequence goes on along the minus strand of NW_028188332.1, from coordinate 22,077 downwards.
TTATTGAGGATCTGAATGTGAAAAGATTTTGGCTATCTTCACGAAGAGGAATGGAGAAGAACGATTGGCATAAGTCAATAAATCTGTAACATTCTGCATCTACAGGAATCTGAACTATAATCACAGCAGGACTTGGTACCACAGGACTGCATGGAACCACATTTTTGTTGATATTTTTAAGATCCACGACTACCCTATATTTTCCGCTTGTTGTTATGAATTCCCATCACAGGGAAATTATGGGGACTACCGAGCACATTCTTTAGAATTCACTGTTCTCTAGTCTTTTCAGTTACGGGCTTCATCTCCTCCTCTGCTTCTCATATAAGATTGCATTGAAGAGTTTGAGGAAAGGCTGCATTAATGTCACTGAAAGTTTTTTTGACTGATTTTGCACATTTAATTAGTCCTATCTTTTTACATATAAAATTCACTGTGGGTCTCAAATCAAGAGGCAAATCATATTTTAGGAGAACTAGATACAAATGATTTTGGGCCTGATTTAGATCTTGCCAGAATCGGTCTCACTGTCACTTTTTTGACTGTTTCATCACCTGCCTATTTGGTGGTCCACCAACTCTATTTAGATATTGGTGAGTCCAGAGGCGAATGACCGTTAGAGTCCGCTGCCTTCATTGGGAATCTTCACTCGCGTCAACAGCTCCATAGGCAGAAGTGGCTGGCGGCGGGACTGCAGACACGGATTCCACCGACCTGATTATGATTTGCCTTTCAGTTGAGGCAAATGTGGTGGGAATACCTCCTACTTTGATTTTGCAGAATTGAAGGAAATGTGGCAAAAAGTGTAAATTTTTCCTGTTTTCCTCTTCTGTTTCCATCTTGTACCCATGAGCCCAGGTCCCTCTTTTGCTGCTCTTAGCCCATCACAATGCCAAACAACTTCATTTTTCTGGGATCTAACTACTTGTACAATTGGCCTACTATAATTCGTGTTTTGATAATTGCTGTAATCTTGTGTATCTTTTGCATTGCTCTTACGTGCAACATTTTTCTTAGGTGTAATGTAGAAGTGGTCATTTTCCTTCTTATTGAGGTGAATTGAACACGCCTGTATGGGCACTAAAAAAAAATGCTTTGTTGTGGTTGTGGGTGTTGTACCTGTGGCGCCTGTGGTTGTGCATTCAATAGGGTGTGTATGTTGTGTGTGTGGCGTGCAATATGTAACACAAAGGGACATAACACATTTCTGAGACATGTTTTTGATACAAAAAACATGACATATATGTGTATTTGCACAGTAATAAGCAGTACCTGCGAGTTTCTACTCCACCAGGGGCTCACTTCATCAGCAAACTGCTGCTAGGACACTGCCCGCGTAGCGGGAACATCTAAATAGTCTTACCACAATGCCGCCAGCCTGATGGTGACAGGGCACTGTTAGCCAGCGGAGAAAGCTGCTGCAGCGTCGGTTCAGCCAGCACACATATAAATACAGCTGGCTGAATACCATCAACTCAATGGAGTACTTGGAACAGCTGCCACAGAGGGATGGCAGTAGTCCCAGCAAGATATAAATGACACCCTTAATTTTTGAAGGTTAAGTCTTTACATTGGGTTTGAATTGCACCACCATCTGGTACACAATAGATCATGCAATTCAATTTCTCAGTGGATGTCCCATCCTAATAGGCTTACGGGACTTGTGTCACATATTATGAACTCATGATCACTCTCAAGTTGGACAACTTTTATTGTAACATTTGCTCAGATTTGCTGAGACCTGGCTAGTTATCTCTCTGTTATTAATACTAACAACTTTGATTTCTTTTCATGACAGGGGTAGGCTTGCAGTCTCGATGGGATGAACAGGGGTTTGGGTAGCAACTGTATCAATCAGAAATGATACTGGGTGGCCATTCACATCACCCTCTACATAGGGGAAACTCTATTCTACATCTAGCACTGCTCAAAGCATGCAATGCTCCTCCCCCCTCAGGTGCCGCCATTGTGAGTCACTCATATTTGCTGTTAATTGGGAAAACACTTCAATTATTGGTGATTAAAGCACTCTGCTATTTTGTATATTCTGCTACATCACTGGAGCTACAGGTACATTCACATCATATTGTCCTTGATTCTGTATATTTTGCACCGGAGACGGTTTAGCTGGGACCATTGACTGAGATGTCAGGGCTCATTCTGTGCTAAGTTATTTGGATTCTGCTGCATTTGGGAATCAAAATCAGAATTTGATCTTGAAATTGTCTACATTCTTGCTTCCAATGTCAAAGATGTCCACAGTTATGGCAGGAAATGTTATTGTTCACTATATTAATGTTCTCATTTCCATGTGAACTGTTCACACAACCCCTACCTCTACTCTGAGAAATAGCTTTTGCATTCTGAACATTGCTTTCCATCACACTAACACCTTGGAAATGCAAACATCAGATAATCTCACAATGGAAACTCAGTCACAACCATTTCTTTTTCAGACTCATTTCCATGTATTTTTCTTCAGTGTTTTGCCACCCCTTTAGGGTTTGGTCATCACTTATTTCTGTATTTATTAGAGCCATCCATTCTTTACTACAGCTTGCTAACTCCATAATGCATGGCTGTAGGTAGAGCAAACACATTTCATGTATCTCATCATCAGTCATATACATTATATACATTTTACATAAACTTTTCTTTTTAGTAGGGGTGAACGGAACTCGCAGAGTCTCACTCTTCGCAACTGTGCGGACTTACGTAAAAACTCAGCGAGATTCCACGGAGTTCCGCAAGTGGGTAGATTCTGCATGTTGTACTGATTCTCTAGCACCATGAGCTAGTTGCATGCTCCAAAATCAGTACCAATGGCACCAAGGAGTGTGCCAGAGGGTGCTGCTTCTTTGCTGCAGCTCCAGAAGATTTTTTACCTGAGCAGCAGTTTTCTCACTGCCAACGGTCGAGGCAGTGTGCGACCGCCCATGTTGAAAAAATCTCGCCGGGTACCATCCTAGCTCCAGAATATTGCGCTAGGGGATGGCAAATCTCGCTCATCAAATTAATGTTGGCATGCGGTGATTGGTGGAGTTTTATTTGATCTCAACATTACAAGAACGTGGGCAGTATTTATTGTCCACCCCTAATTTTTAGACAAATAAACACCACACTCTTCTGCCAGCGCCTCAAATTTCTCATATGCATCACATCCACGATTAGCTGCTTTATTACTCATGTATTTCAAAACATCCACAATATAGAGAATATATCTCTCTATAGTAATACTACCTCACAAAAGTTACCTATATTCAGATTTTTGCTTGTAAATATTAATCACTTTTCTTGCTTATTCTTCTGGTTGCTCTGCACTAGCAGCAGCAATAGTAATTACTGTGTGAACAGTTAGCACATTATCTAAAACAGGTAGGGTAGACACAATGATAACACTAGTTGGATCGACTACACTTGGCCTTGCTTCTTAATTCCCAGGTGCCATTGAAACATCTGGCTCTGTACGTATAATTGTGGCAGATGCACAAAGGATCTCCTGCTCCTCCCTGCTCCACGAGTCTTGATCTCTGATCTCTGATCATCATCATTGCATGGAGAAGGTCTTAGATCACATAAGCCATCCAAAATGTGTCCTCCTCATCTGAATTGTTCACAACATTTAGCTTTTCTATTTTCATTTTCACAGATCAATTATCTTTTTACTTTTTATCAGTATCACTCACTATTGCATGATATACCCTCCACATAACACTGTGTTGCTTTTCCATACCCTATTCTGCATTCCTCATCTTGTTTAAAAAAAATGGCTCACAGCATTTTTAATTTGGTTTTTCATTCTTTTTTGTTCCCTTTTAATTCATTCAGTGCTTTAAACTGTTCAGATCAAACCTGTGGCTTTCCATCGAGCATGTTCCATCTCAGATAGTCAAGCTTTCTTACACTGAGGGAACCATTAAAACTAAAGCATATTTTCTCAGCTTATTCCATTCTCTTAACCACATACACATATATGGGCCAAACTTTAAAATCATTTCATAGGTGGGAGAATCTTCTGGAGGAATTTTCTCTCCTTCCATTAAAAGAGCGGAATGATTCTTCCATGTAAAATACACATTTTCCTTAACTCAATTCCCCAAAAATACACAATTACACTAAACCAGTATGAGCACAGTTGTGGTAAATGGCAACCATTCACGATGAAACACTCTTATGCAACACCAATGTTAGACCTGACAGCCTTTGGTGTGGTCTTCCCCCAAACTTTTGTCCTTCTTCCCTACATTGGCTTTAAAACTCTGTGTACTTTACCAGTGCTAAAGTGCTTGTGGTAATTCATCATCATCATCAATAACCTTTATTTCGCTATTTCATATATATTATACAAAGTATATCACACAGCTAGGAGCACAATATAAAACAAAGCTAAAATACTAAGTGAATAAAATCCATGGCTATTTACATTTCATAAAACATATCATAAAAAAAAGTATAGCCTTGCTTACAAATTGGTGTAAGTAAATAATGTTCACCAGTATATGCAAATAAATACATAGGAATCTATTTTAGATTTTAAAAAATGTAACCCCGGGTGTTAAACTGTCAGACAATCAATGCTAAAGATGCTGCCTCCTTTTTTTTTATGGCAGACCATAAAATGATGCCAGGGCATAACAAGTAAAATTATCAGAGCAGAAAATAGAGAGCTGGGTGGCAGTGTGTAAACTTCATCCTGCGCAAACGCGGGGCAATAAATCTTTTTCTTTCATCAATGTACACTTTGCAAAATAATTGAAAATGCAGATTAGACTGGTGGGAAAATGTACAGTACGGTGTGTGGCAGTTAAAATTGCAGCAGGATTTTGGTACAGTCAACAATCTTTTCAGAAAGCCATCTTCTATTCATTGCAAGAGTGTCATGTCTGCTGACCCCCAGACAGCTGCCCCGTACGTGGCAACAGAGATGGATTTTGCCACATAAATCTTTTTAATTACTTTCAATGGTGTAGTACCTATCTTTTTCGGGAATCTGTATATAGCTCCAATACTCTTTTCTAGTTGGAGCCAACTTTTTCCACATAATCTTCCTGTCAAACAGGGCCCCTAAGTAGGAGAAGGTATCCACCACTTCCAGCCTTTTCCCTTCTGTAAAATACTTATTGGTTTCTTCATTCGAGGACGAAATATTTTGTCTCATTGATCTGGAGCCCAAGGCTCTTCATATTTTTCATATATTCCCCTATTAGTCTTTGTAATGCGTTACCAGTTCTCGCCAGCAGGACAGCATTGTACGCATAAAGGAGAATGGGAGCACGGGCCGAGTTCACTTTAGGGACATCCAATGTAGTCTCCACCAGTGCGCCTTCTACACCAGTGGTGTAAATTGAGAAGAGGAATGGGGTGAACACACAGCCCTGTCTAACACCCCTAGAGATGCCAAACTGTCTTGTGCACTCTCCATCCCTCCTGAATCCGACACAGGCGGTAGCCTGTGAATACATTGTCTGTATAAATCTTATTATTGTCAGCTCTATTTCCATACCTTTCATAATTTCCCATAACTTTGAGTGAATGACATAGTCAAAAGCGGCCGATAAATCCATAAAGGCCATGTAAAGATGTCTTTTCTTGGCCACTATATACTTAGAAATTAGCAAATTTAGGTTAAGGAATTGATCGCTAGTCCCTTTTTCTTTTTTAAAGCCAAACTGTTATGGAATTAGAAAGTTGCTTTCTTGGGGCCAGGTCTCTAATCTGTTCAATAATACCTGTCCAATTAGTTTAGCTGTGCCATTGAGTAACACAATGGGTCTATAGTTTTTAACTAAGGCCTTTTCTCCCTTTTTATAAATGGAATTATGTCTGACTTTTACTATAAAGAGGGAATAACAGCTTTGGCTATACCATTAAAAACAGATGTCAGAAGTGGGGCCCATAGATTCAGGTTATCTAAGAAGAAATCGACGAAAACCCCGTCAGGGCCAGGTTAATTAGATCTACTACACTGTTCCAGTCCCAATCTCACCTCCCCTAAGTCAAAGGACAGAATGTCCTTATTTATAATCTGTGCAGGACATGATGGCTGAGAAATTCCTGCCTCTAAGCTAACAAAACTCTTCTCAAAATGTGCCACCCACTCTTCCTCATTCACATGAATTTCGAGGTTAATATCTGTGGCATCTTTGAAAAAGGGGGTGTTAATGACAGTCCAGAAGTCTCTACTATTCTTCGACACCACTGCCTGTTGTAGAGTGTCCGAAGCCTCTTCCTTCATGACTCTCAGCCTGGCTTCCCTTGACTTTTTGAGGAATGGTGTCTTGTCCTAACTAGCAAAGGGTCGCTAGGATTAGTCTTTAGAGCTGTATGAAGGTTTTTAGGTGCTTTTGTACAGGCACTATCATACCAGCTAACAGTATTAGGATTATGGGGGCTATTTGGTCATAGTAAATTAAGTTTAATTTCTTGCAATATGTTCTCAAAGACTAGCAGGACTTCCTTTCTATCAGGATTTGGGTCTAGACAGGTCATTATCTCCTGATTTATTTTGCCATTAATATTGACTATAAATTTGAGAGCCCCAGCAAAAGAAGTAGGCACCTTTGTGTGCATTGCTGGTGTTGTACGTGGCATCAGCCGCAATGACTCCTGGGAATTGAGGTTCTCTGCCCCCTCCTGTGGTTCGCACTCACCAACAGGCTAATAGTCAAATGTAGCCAGCAATGGATGGTCATGCAGTGTTCAAGCCACTGGTGGTTGTGCCTCCCTGGAAGGTGCCTGTCTGCAGGGTGGCAGATAATAGTGGAGATTTAAATATTGCTGGGTGGTTGTTGCATAGTAGTGCACACGAAAAAGGGCAGGGGTGGAGTGATCCCACAAAAGGAGCAAGCTGCACCGGCCTAATGCCGGCCACTTCCTCCCCAGTGGAGGAAGCCATGGCGCTAGCCCTACCTGCTCTGTGCTTTGCTATTCTTCTGGATCCCCTCCTGAGCTCCAACTTGTTCCTCTAGCCTACCAAATAATGAGGCCACTTGGGGTCTCTCAAGGCCCCTCTTCTGGCTGGAGACACTATGGGAGCACTGTGGGCTGGTGCAATGGGCTGGGCAGCTGGGCGGGGCCAGACCAGCTAGTTGTGAGGTAAGTGGTAAATGCCCTGCACCACACCACCGCATGACTTGCACCCAGAGCCTCGCACTGACAGCCTTCCCGCTTACTGCTGATCAAGTGCTCCTGAACACTGGAACCCCCCGGCGACCACTTTGGGGTCGGGTGCTGGAGCCAAGAGTCAGGCACTGGGAATCAGGGAGCTTGAGGTAGCTCATTTGAACAATCAAATTTGACTTACACCCAATTGGCACATTTAATTTACTGACAAGACCATAGTAAAGTGGTACTACAAATACCAAGGGCCTATTAACTAACATGCTACTAGTGCTCTGGGACCACTTTTGTACCGCCCACTTAAGTAAGCCTTTAAAACATTTCTCAGGCTTGCCATTTCAGGCTGTGTACAGTTTAAGAAAATAAACCTTTTTCCAAGCATGAACCTTCCTTTTGAATACATATAAGTCACCCTTATGGTAGACCCTAAAGAGCCCTAGGTCAGGGTGCAGTTTATTGAAGAGACTGGACATGTACTTGTAAATGTTACATGTCCTGTAAGTGAAAAATTCCAAGAATCGTTCTTCACTTTTGCAAGGGCTATCTTTCCCATAGGATAACATTGATTTATATTATTACATTTGATAACTATTGTTTGGGAGTAGGTGGGAATTTCAGGTTTGATGTCTGAGGAATTGTAACTTGAAATGTCACTTTTTGTTGTTGTAACTATTTGGTGCCTACTGCCTGTTACCTGGGTCACATACCTGGGTATAGTTGGCCTTTGTGTTTTCCTCCTTGACAGTGAGACAAAAGGGGACTGGATATTGGCAGGATGGGAAGATGTTCCCTGACTACTTACATTTTGAATGTGCTGTATCCAGCACACTCACAAAGAACTTACCACCAGACCTTTTTCACCCTAGAAACCTTAGAGCTTGGGAGGGGGAGGGTGGACATTTCCAGAACCATATGTAGAAAGGCCTAGACGTTTCCCCCACTTCAACGGCTGGCACCAGCTATAACTATTGGACCTTCAGTTCCACTCTTTGGTACACTTCTGGATCTGTGGAAGACTTCAGAAGGACTGCCTTGTTTCTCAGAGGACTGTACTGCTGCTTGTAGCCTGCCCAGTGTCTCAGAGGACTACCCTGTTGCTTGAGGTCTACCTTGCTGCTTATAGGAGAGAGGACCAGTACTATGAGAGTGACCTCCTACTATGAGCTACAGGGACATAACAAGCTCCAGAGGCCTCATTGCAACTGCCCCATGGACCTGCTGCAAGTGAACCTGCCTGAGCCCTGCTAGCGTCTGCCAGAGTGAGTTCTCGATCCCCAAGAGGTGCCTCCCCAGGTCCAATACCATTGGATGCCATCAGTGTGCAGTCCTCTGTGAAGAAAGGAGAAGTCTCAAAGTTTGAGCTCATTGTGACTGTGAATAAGCCCATTCATAGAGAGACACTGCCACACAGGACCACCGCCAACTCAAAGATCTGGTGACCCCCACTCTTCATCCTACAGAGGCTTCCAGCAATGCTAAATCTGCACTTTGCTTTACTGCAGCAACAGCCCACCGTAGCCACCAATGCAAAGTTCCAGCAATGACGATTCACGAAGCTCCACAGGAAACTCGCACTACAACATTGGCCATCTGCAATGCTGTTCTCACTCCTCCTGGCCTCCTGCACCATGAACTGGACTCTTCGCACCAAACTTTGAGAAGGTAATTTTTCAATTGAACTAACCGAGTTCCTGTATTCTGCCCGCACTCTATCATGGTTAGCCTAAACTTGTGACTTCTCCCCAGTCTAAGACGATCAGTTGACCACAAGAGGATCCTTTGTTTTTAGGTGCTATATTTACCGAAATCTTTGAAATTTCATATCTCCGGTTCTACTGATTGGATCTTTGTCAGTTGGGTCTCAATTTATGTATTGAATTTTATTATGTTATTTTGTAAATTGGTGTGGAATGTTTCCCATGTTTTGCTCTCACTTTATTATTTTTGTGTGCTGCATAAAATCTTAACACAGTCTAAGTTAAGCCTGACTGTTTTTGTGCACCACTACCATAAGGTTAAGCACAGGTTGATTTCATGACTTTTGCGGATCACCCTAACAAGAATTGTGATTCCTGCTTGAGAATGTTTAACACCCACCTCGACCAAAAACACAATTTCCTATGACCAACCAATCACAGTAGGACTGCCTGTGAAAATCAACAAACAGCAGCACCATTCATGTGACACAATGCTCTCCTCTTGAAAAAAATAAAAACTAAACAACAATTTAAATCTATTCAAAACAAAATTCCTTCTCTGCTTCACTTGACACATGACAAAAAGGAAGGGTACATTAATTTCACTCGGAGAGGTAATAATACCTTTTGGCACTATCACTCACACATAGGCAAGTTTCCCACCAGCGTCTAGTTCCATACAAAGCAGTGAACAATAACCAGTCTAAATTAAAATGCATTCACAACTAGTACTTCAATAACAACACAGAGAAATGTCCTACAACGATGTGAATGCAGAACTTCATAACCAATGTTCCCTCTCATTTTTTTCCTCTGTGTGCGGCAGTGGAATCATGGCAATGTGCGCCAGGAACCAGACCGCGTGTGTGGGCAGCGCCAAATATCACTCCAAACGTTTACTTAATAAAGTGAAAAGATGGTGCATTTTCACACATACAGTGCCATGTTAAGGGTCTCAAGGCAGGTTTGCAAATTGGACAAACACGCCATGACATGAATTGGTTACACAGGCAAGTATACTTCAGGTTTAGAAAAGCACAAGACTCCAACGGTGGTACCATCATAAGATTTCACTAAATATTCCTCACTGGAGCACTCACTGTTCATTGGGTGGGGAAATGTTGAGAGCCTATACAAGATCACATATACACAATAAGTTACAAAATTACATAACATATTTACAATTTGATGTGAAAGCTACTGTGTAATGTTGGGCTATCCCGCCAGAGATAGTTTTTAAAAGTCTGACATCCAGGCAAACATGGACTGTGAGAGAGGGCAGTTTAGACAAGTCAAGTGGCATCACTAGATGGGTGACATGGTTGCTTGTCACTGCAATCCTTGCCATTTTTCCAATACTGATAAAGTCTATTGAGGTCAACTTTCCCATTCAGGAGGTAGGCCTTTGTCCTCATCAGCATTTCCAAATGCTTCTGCTCTAATCTATTTCTCAATTTACTCTTGATAGTATTCATGAGGCTGAATCCTCATTCCAAATCTGCACTAGATGCTTGAAATGTTGCACAGACATCAACAAAATGAGACACCACACTATACTGAGCAGCATTGCTTACAGTGAAATTCACCATGTCTTGAATGGTGGTAAATAATCCACCCTTTACATGTTCTTCCACCACATATTTATATTCTCTGTACTGTCGAACAACATCTTCCGGTGTCTCACAATCACCCAGGACCAAGACATTTCTAAACTTTTCAGCAAGTCTTTGTACATTTTCAGTCCCATATTCAAAATGTGATTATGTTGCTATTGCCTGGAATTCAAAACTTGCCCATTCTTTCAGTTCATTTTCAGGGAACCTTTTTTGCATGTGCTCACAAATAAGGGAAACAAAAGACAAAATAGGCCCACTGTCAAACTCTTGCCATTCCTTGAACAACACCATCAGATCTCTTACATTGCTGCTCCAAAAGACAGTGTACTGCTTCAACAGTAGTCAAATAACGTTTTGGGAATAGTTTGCACAAAAATGCAAATTCATCCAGAATGTCATTAAGTACTGCAGAGGGAATATGGTAGTTGGAGTCTGATAGCTTTCTGAAACAATATTTAGCAACTGGATCATTCTCCTGAACTTTCTCATGCTCAAAGTACTTAAGACCAGCCTCATAATTACGAATTAGTGCACCAACAGCAAAATGCCTTGAAAGCCACCGGACTTTATTCAGTGGTTGAAAAGAAACCACTTCACATTTAGTGACCGATGCAATTTCATCCAGCTTGGACTTCCTTGCAGGAGATCTTGAAAACACAGTGTAGACATGCCTCAATAATGTCTCCATCTCTTTAACCCCTTCGATGCTTGTGACGGAGCGGTACCGTCATGCGCGTCGGTCACGCTGTGCGCATGACGGAACCGCTCCGTCACGGCCCCGCCCGCGCAAGAAACCTTCAGCACGGCGCGGTAATCCGCCGCGCTGAAGGGGTTAATCATTAGAACCCTCTTCCAGGCATCATCAACTCCCAAATCTTCTTGATGGGCGACACCATGCTGCTCAACTAAATGAGTAATAGATTGTTTAACGCGAGTAGCAACACCATTATTCTTACCCAGCATCATAGATGCACGATCAGATGTGAACAGGACCATTTTCATGAGGTCCAGTTCATTGGCAGTGCCGAATTCTTTTACAGCAGTAGTGTTAACCTCAGCATTACAACTAGTCAGCTTCACTATGCCCCAAACAGTTTTTTGTGCTCTGTTGATGTTACAGGTCGGAACTTGAAGTACAGGATGAACATTTTTTATAACAGAAATATATGTTCTCTCATAAATTATCAATGTGTGATACAAGGCGTTACGAAGTTCTGACATAACTTCACAGTATATAATGCTATTGATGGCCTCAAGGAACTGAAAGGAATGGTTATTGCTCCTCTAGATGTCTGGTATCTTCACATACAAAGCTAGGTGGTCATGAATGTCTTGTACAGATAACATTGAAGCATTCATCTTGACTGCCAGCAACACGTTGTTGATGAGAATCTCTAACTCCTCAGGCAGGGATCTTTGTCATTCAACTTCTTCCATTCTATTTGCTTTGTCAGTGGCAGTTTCTTTCAGAATTGCCCGCACTCCATAACCAAACCTGGCAGCAGCACTTCTGTTTCTCAATATCACCATGGCAGACTCGTGAACTTTGCTAATTAGATGGCATTTCATGTAATCCAATTTCCAGCCATCACTCCATTTCTTATCTGTAGAAAGGTCCCCAACAATCTCGACTTCGACACATGCTTTGAAAATCAAGCCCACATCTGGACTGTATTGAAATAGTACCCCGAGCTGCACCCAAACCTTGCTTCGTGATTTCTGTATGTCAGCCTCCACAATTTCTTTCATCCACTCTTCCTTGAATACAAGGCAACATTTGTTCCTTTGTAGTGAAGCACGGCACTCTCCCAAAGTTACAGATTGCGCTTGAACATTTCCGTCCCCGCCGGTTTGAACCTGCTGTGCCACAAAGCCTGCAAAATAATGGAAAATGGCTTTCGTTGACGCCTATGCACATGAATGCAATCTGTCACGTAGTACTGAGGTATCACCAGCACAACATAGAGTGTAATTACCTGGATTTTTCTGTTCTCTGCCCTTCTAAACTTCTATGTAGCACTGTCCGTAGAGCCTTCAATAGAAGTAAAGATTGTTATGGCACAGTGTGATTCAGCACATTGTGATACAGCAATATACCATGTGCACCATAAGGGAACTCGACTAAAACAATTACCTGTTCTGCTTGTACTCATGTACGCCCGTTTAAATGTGTGGGGTTCTGTCTGTGAAACCTGCAACAGAAGAAAACATGGGTAAGGTATGTTGTTATACTACAATGTACAAGATGCACCAGTATAACTCTACCAAACAATTACCTGTTTGTTCTGCCTGTACTCACGTCTGCCTGAGCAATTGTATTTGTAGTACGGTCTCACAAACCTGCAAAAGAAAAGCGGTGCAGATTGTGAATCTATTTACGTAGCAACCCCCAGCCCAACGAGGAAAGTAAACAGAACTACCTTGACTTTGTGGGTAACCACACCCGATCATTCATATACAAATACCTTACAGAATGGAAACCTGCAATTGAAGACAAGATCATAAGCAAACGCTGGAAGAGTTACAAACTATGAATGGGACAGGTCTAGAGACCCCAATAGGAAAAATGACCAAATAGTTACATGCGATTCCAGTTCAGGACAAACAGGCACGTGCCCATGTGCTTCATTATTAGCATCCATTATCTTAAACTGGCCTATAAATCTGTATTGTGTGTTACACCTTCTGTGATGCAGTTTTTCCCTGGCATTCAAACTGCGCAAATGGTTGAGTTGGCTGAACAAGGAAATTCACAAGAAGGACTGAGCAGCACACAAGCCATCAAAAGATCCCACCTGAAGATGATGCAGTGGCATGTAAGAAATATGATAAAGACTTTCTAGCAATTTTCATGCTATGATAAAAATGTCAAGATAACTCTGAAGATTGGTGGACCTGCTGCATAGAGATCTGAGTTTTGTCTAGTGGAGGTTTTGGCTCATCATAAAGTAGCGGAGGAGGTTAAAATGCCTGATGCAAAGAAGCTGGTGGACCATGTAGTAACTGTTCAGACACATTATTCAAATGGAGCCCTTTGGAAATGTACTCAGCTCTACACAGAAGACCTTACTTGTGCAGAACTAGACACAACACTTCAGAGGGGCCCTAAGCTTGGGTCACAATATGCTAAACTAGTCTCTAAAGCGGGTAGTAACTGTTCAGACACATTATTCAAAAGGAGCCTTTTGGAAATGTACTCAGCTCTACACAGAAGACCTTACTTGTGCTGTGCACAATGCCCGGTTGTAAAAGTACTTCCATTTCTGCCTGTTTTTATTACTGCTCCCTCTGCAACCTAACTTTACATTTAGCCTACTCACAGCCTTATCATGTAAGTGAAGCTTGCAGCACCGCTGCCTGTGCTGTAACCATCTGTACTCTAATCTGCTGACTGTGCTGTGAATGTTCTTGGACCACTGAAGCTTGAACCTCTTCTGGCCCTTCAGTAACAGTGACAGTAATTGAAGGTTATTCTAGTGCTGGCTGAGCCGCACTTGTTTGAAGCTTGCATTACTGCTGCCTATGTTGTACTTTGATGCCAGTGCAGCTTAAAAACATCTTTTTACTTCACACCCAAACTGATTGGCTTTGAAAATTAAAGACACTAGTGTTTGGTGGTACAATACATTGGCATTTAAACACCAAAAATATCTTTAGCTTTGAAGGAGGAGCATTAAGTGCATGTGGATAATTATAATAGGAGCAGCTGGGTTTGCAGACAGTGAGTCTTTTATCAAACAATACGTCTTCTATGAGGTTGTGCAAAACACGAGGTACTGCTGAGATTCAAACTCTGGATCTTTTTCCACACTGTGCTTGCTTTCCTGAGAGACTGTGCATATTTTTATGTCCCTAAAGCTGTGATATTTTGCAGTTCCTACCAACAAGATATTGCAGAAGAAAACCTGATATTGGAATGGAAAAATTACAAAGGGAGTCACGAAAAACATATACAATTATATGTACATATTTGTATTCATTTTGCAAGGTTTACACTGGTGGATGAAGTGTGCAATACATACGTTAAACTAAACGAGAGTAAAGGGCACCAAGATATACCAGATCTTCCATGATGCCTCCATTATGTAGGCTACATAACATGTGCTCTTTCCTTCACCTCTCGTGACATCTGAACATCCAGCTGAGGAATCGCCACTCACGGAGAGAAAGTGTCCCTTTCAGTGACGCGTCCATGTTCAAACAGCACTTCAAAAAGTGCACTTTGAGAGACCCATGAAAACATGGCAGAGGCGGTTATCACAGCAAGAGTTAGCCTGCAGTGCCCCTTATATGACTCAAGCAACACCCACCCTGTTCCTAGTAAAAAACATCAGCCACCAGAGCAAATTAAATTACTAGAACAAACACCAACCCAATAAAGTGTTTTTAAATGCCTTGTACTCTAATGCATGTCTTTTCTACATTAATGATAAAAAATACTGGCCAATACGGGGATCGAACCCGCGAGCTTAAGTAATACATGGCACATTCTGACAAATCTAATTACAAAGGGTTTCAGTTTTCTATTGTTACTGAATTTTACAGATAAATACAAACAGAAAACTATAGGTTTCCTGTCTGTATTCATATTTAAAAGCAGACAAATACCGAAAATTGTGCTTATAATGATTGGCTTTCAATGGTGTCTGATGCGAATCCAAGACAACAGATGAGCAGATAGACAGCAGAGTTAAAGAATCACAGGTTAAGATATCTTAAAATGAGGGCACAAGTTAAAATACATTTGCAGTAAATTGTTAATATTTGCCTGGGGTTGTAGTGTTTTGCTATATTTGGCTGCTGCATTTGCTAAAATTCGACAGGCATCAAAGTATGAGTGCATGTTTATCCATTAAATAAACGTGGAAATATACCTTTTTTTGTTCCATTTATTCTCAAACCGCAAAATAAATATGGATAAATACTCATAAAATGGCCCAAAAATAAATATCGATAAATACAGATGTAAATGTTTAAAAATAAATATCATAAAACACGGAGCCATAATTACAAATGACTTTATGAGTGACTGTGAACAAACCAAATGCGAGGATTACTCATGTGGATTAGGGCACCAAAAAACCCTGTGCTTTATATACAAAGCCTATTGGGACAAAGGGCAAGGCTGCCTTCAGAAATTGGCAAGCCACTGTGTCCATCCAAGAGCCTGCGATCATTCCTGGCATGGAGTTATTCCATGGGCCCTAAGCAAGCTAGGGAAATGCGCCCCCCCCCCCTGCTAGGTACATAGTACTTGACCTTTGACCCTGTGAAGTATGCCAGAGGATCCTTGGGATCCAGGACATGAAACTTTGGATGAGCCTCAGCCCTTCACCTCACAATGCATGTTTTCTGTAGTTCAAGGAAATTGTGAATATCGATGGTTTTAAAGAGGCTTTTGATTAAAGTCTAATATTATGAGCAGAACCAAAGAATGTCAGATCCAGGAACGCCCTAAACATCCAGACTGACAAGAATGCTCATGTTGGCAACATTTTATTGCAATTCTTTTTTTTAATCATATTTTATAGCGCTGTAAATTCATTTGGGTAACATGTAGCACTCAATAGAACTCAAGGCAAGTGCAAATTATTATTTTTTTTAAAAATGTTTACACGAAGGGGTCTTAATATACTTTTTAAGTGGAACCCCTGCACCAACTTACAACTCGCACATACCAGGGAGAATTATCCAAGAACACGCACAATATTTAATGAAATGCACTTCAATAACAAGAGCTGCACGACCACCACTGGGCATGTGCTTTCAGAATAAATTGAAAGTACACGCTGTGTTTTTAAACTTGCTGTACTCTTTTGTTAGTAAAGCGTGGTGTGGGGCAGATTGTGTGCTTTTGTCTAAGTATTCATGTTAATCATAGCTTGTGAAGGGGCTGTGATTAACATGAACACTTAAACTTAAGCACACGATTCGAGTCGATTCGATTCAAAAACGTTATTCGATCATTTTAGAAAACAATCATAAAAGCACAATAAAATTTCATGACAATGGGAAGACGGAATCCAATGGGTTTGACTAAAAACAGATTAAACTCATTAAGATAAAAAGGACATACTTTTTCTTGCAGATACAGATTTTAAAATATATACAGCAGTAGAATAACACACATCAGGTTCATCAAGTGCAAATAGAAGGCTCATAGCAGATTTCGCAGTGAGCACAAAGTATTTTTTAAAAAGTGGTTTCAGGTAAGTGATACGAAAACACAAATATAATGGGCAAATCAACAAAAAGTGCTCGGAACTTTGTTTTGAAATCCCATCACACCGGCATGGGGCAGAGGTATGTTTCTTAATTTGAGGGTAAGCTACCAGTTTATGAACTATCCCTAGTCGCAGTCTAGTAAGGACATGCTGATGAGAGTGTTTAGTGACCACTTTTAGATACTTTGAGAAGCCAAATTCAGCCAAATTATAAGAATGGTAATATATATGGGTAGAGAACTGGCATGTGGCATCACTACGTAATTTAGCTTTACCCCCCAAATAAACATGTTTTAACTCCTTCTTCGGTATATCAATAGCGCAGGCAGGGTCTTCAAGGACGTTCAAATTAAACACATCTCTAAACGTAGTGATAGTATAATTACGCCATGGGATCAGTCTAAATTTATCTAAACGGAGGCAATCAATGATCATTTTCCTCGTAAAGCCAGTTTGTTCCTTAGACCAGATAGATCTCCATACCAGTAGGGGTCTTAATCCTATGAGGTCTGCCAGGTGCTCCAATCCGACCTCCTGGTGGGTCAGTCTGGTAGAGGCTGAGGATGGTAAACAGAGGAGCCTTTTTAAAAATGTATTTTCCTCCACTTGTAAGGCCTCATGGCGACAATATCCCCACACGCCTGAACCATAAAGAGCCAAAGATACACATCTGTGGCGGTAAATATACAACATGTCATATATGCGCCTACTTCCCAGTTTGGAAGCAAATTTAAAGATACCGAAGGCACATTTCCTCATTTTTGCCCTAACATTAGACATCTCCTGAGCCCATATACCACCACTATTAAAAGTGATACCCAAGTAACAAAATTTCTCAACCACTTGGATCGTTTGATCATCAAACACAAAGGTTCTTCATTTTTTTACTTTCTTCCTACAGGCCATAATAAAAGTTTTTGAATTGTTAATCTTGAGCTTTCTCCTTTTAATAAAATCCAAAAATGTATCCATTAGTCTCTGCAGTCCGACAGGGGTTCTAGATAGAAGCACTGTGTCGTATGCGTAAAGCAATACTGGAATTGCTAGTCCTTCAGCGGTTGGGGCATCAGCATTAACCAGTCTCAACTCGGACTCAATGGCGTTAATAAAAAGGGAGAAAAGAAGGGGGGCGAGGACACAACCTTGCCTAATGCCGCAACCCACTCTAATGTTAGGGGTACATTCTCCCGCTTGACCAAAGCGAATCCTAGCCGACAATTTACTATACAGTCGTGCCAGGAAATAAATAATTTCAGATAGTGCACCTAGATCCAGTAAGGTTGTCCACAGTAATGCATGGTCCACCAGATCCGCTCGGAGACAGACTTTGGCTGGCGGGCTGTGTGCAGGATCCCTTATCCACCGGAGGTGATTGTTGTGCGGAAATAGGTGCGGGAGCACTGAGGACAGCGTAAAAGCGTACCCGGGACTGCGAGTCCCAGCGGCCCCTCTGCTTGCTGGACATTGGCCGCAGCTGGTGACTCATCCCGGCCCCTCCCTTCCTCACTTCAAAGCTCCTCGCGGCCCCCGCTTCGCAGGAGCCGCTCGGAGACAGACTTTGGCTGGCGGGCTGTGTGCAGGATCTCTTATCCACCGGAGGTGATTGTTGTGCGGAAATAGGTGCGGGAGCACTGAGGACAGCGTAAAAGCATACCCGGGACTGCGAGTCCCAGCGTCCCCTCTGCTTGCTGGACATTGGCCGCAGCTGGTGACTCTTCCCGGCTCCTCCCTCCATTTCCACTATAACTATTCCCACTACAACGCGTACGCGGGACGCGTCCGGGGCATGTCCCGGGTGAAGCCTGGGCCAAGGGCGGGCCCGTTGTAGCCCGTTTGAGACCGATAGAGACCGGACCGGGCCCCCCCTCTTTAATCTGTGGACCAAACCGTATGTGTACCTTTTATGTTATAACATTCTCATCGGATATTGATTGTTGGTACCAACTATTTACAGGCTGATTGCAGCAATTATTGGCGCATTACTACTACGATCTCACTATTCTTTTTCCCCTTAAGCCAAATGGCAACCAAAGAGGGCAGGAACCTTGTTCCCAATGGTAACCTTACGAGCACTTTAGACCATTTTATAGTAAGAGCAAATTCTGTGATCGATCAGGGCATCGACCTTATGGAATGCAGAGTTTCGCAGGACCTTGCCCTAGCTAGGAGATCTTCCTTGGGGCCTTTTTGCTACTGCCCGCACCCCCAAAGCTTTAGAGGGTGCTCCTAATTGTAGTGGTTCTAAAACAACCATTTTACCCCTTACCCAATTTATGGATGACACATCCCACAGTGATCTCCTGAGCTGTGATGATCTCCCGACAACTTTGTGAGATTTATCGCCTCCAGTGATTAGACATGGACCGATTTTGCGAAACAAAAAGGGCAATACAAAAGGGTCGATTCCGAAAATCAAGCCCAAAGCCTCCAGTGTAGCTAGAGCTAAACCTGGGGGAGCTAAACTAGCAAAACGTCGAAATAACATAGTTCCTGAGGCTTCCAATATGGGCACTGAAGGCCTGGGAAGCTGCATCCCACCCCCAGAGTCCATTCACCTAAAGCCCCCTGGGGAACCCTCAGACCAGGCACATGCTCCTCTTACCACATCGCCACAAGCAGTCGGGGATGTAATATCAACACAGCAAATAGACACACTGCTGCGTACCCTTCTTGGCCCACTGGAAAAAAGGCTAGACAGCATAGTGACTCACCTCACTCGAACAACAAATAAGGGGAATTCCAGGTGGTATATACCACAACAGACCCACTAGATAGTGTACAGTGCTTGCTTATTTTATATTATGTACTGCCAGGATTGGGGAGGGAAAACTCATCTCATCACAACCACCCCCAATAATCTATATTTGTGAGGTGGATTCCTGATAGCCCAATATCTGTACTGTTTATTTAAAAAGCAGTGACTATTGCAAGAACCCTTAGCTTGAAGACCACAGTTATCAATTGTAAGGCTGTGGCAACCCCCACCGTGGAAGTTAGGGGAGAAGAAGAAAAGAAACAAAGAATTGGAAAAAATGTGCGGAGCAAGGAGGCACCTCACGTGCGCAACACCATAGCGGGCTGACACTGGTTAGATGATTACCAGTACTGCCACGTTTCTCATCATCGGTTGCCACCTTGTTCAACAAAAATTGGAAACTGTACCAACAAAAATTAAAGAAAACACAACGGTGAAAAAAAGGAGTGATCAATTACACACCAAAGTCCTGACTTTAAAATTGAGAGCGGGCCATGACTACCACAACTTTATTTTCTGCTCATGGACCACTTCAACAATAAAAAGTGCTGTGATTAAACAGACACGAAAGTCTCAAAGTTAGGATTTTTCTCATTTTAGGAGTCCTAAAGTTAGGAGTCCTAACTTTACTACTCCTAAACTGAGAAAAATCCTAACTTTAAGACTTTGGGTATTGGCAGAAGGCATTTAGGAGTCCTAAAGTTAGGAGTCCTAACTTTACTACTCCTAAACTGAGAAAAATCCTAACTTTAAGACTTTCGGTATTCACACAAGGCATTTAGGAGTCTTAAAGTTAGGACTCCTAACTTCTGTGAATACCGAAATGAGTAAGTGCCTTCTGTGAATACCAAAATGAGTAAGTACCTTCTGTGAATACCAAAATGGTAGTAAGTTTAGGATTTTGTCTTAAGTTAGTTCTGTGAATCGGGCCCCAAATCATTGTTATGAAAGTTACGCAAATACAAGGTCAGGTCCTGCTTAAAAAGCAAAGCCTGGGATTTCCAGTGCAATGGCATGGCCACCAGTCAACAAATGTATACAAATTGTAGTGACCCAATCCCTACCACACTGAAATCTAGATGGACACAACAACAAACACATAAACCACGGTCATAAATGTGCCAAAATTATCAAAATCACAGTAACTAGGCCACCTAAAGACTAGGCCTGTGCAGTGAACTCCACTCTGCTCGGAGAGTTTGTGAAATTATCTGCACGCCGCATTCCGCGGAGCTCGTGGAGTGGGAAAACTCCACTCCCCATAGTGCAGCAGAGTGTTTTCCCTGCTCACGCTCGCCAACAGTAAGTAGGCGAGCGCGAGCTGCTGCACGCATACAATTTCTACTAGAGCAGGAGGAAGATCAGCACAAACGGCAGTTCACGCTGCACTCTGCCGCTTGCAGAACTCCACTTAGTTTTTATGCCACTTCAAGGAGTTCTGC
This sequence comes from Triturus cristatus, assembly GCF_964204655.1. NCBI lineage: Eukaryota > Metazoa > Chordata > Amphibia > Caudata > Salamandridae > Triturus > Triturus cristatus. Next base: position 1,224 of record NW_028188332.1, on the reverse strand, counting down.
GTAACGAAACTCCGCTAACTATGCCCAGGACAAAATCAGAATTGGAATGCAAAAGAGATCACACACGGTGTAAATCATACCGAACATACACAAACTACAAAAAAACATAATGCACTTGAACAAAAACGAAACACACCACAATGCATCTAGACATATTTATATTCACTTTCCATTGGTCCAGAACAGCTCAGGAACACGGAACACAGAAAATAATCCAATTTAGCAACCACTGGGTTAGACAGAATCCAGATTATGGGATGCTAAAAGTTTTTAGAGAATTTAAGGGTTTTCAGGTGTCTATATTTGGCGTGCCTTTTTTTGGGGTGCTCGTATCTTCCACCAAAACTGTTGACACTATCTAATCAGATAATGAAGATAAAGCGCCATCGCAGGATAGAGGATGGTGTTAAACCTCAAGCATATACAAGGCAATGTGTCCCTAAATTGCACCCAAACACAAATTAAATAATTAGCATTTAATTGAAATAATTTCTTAAGAGTCAATAGTAAGATGCAAATCATCATCAGGGTTTATTAAAATAATTCAGGTGCAATATATAACTCAAACACAATAATTAGTTGAAGTGCAGAGTAAATCAATATAGGGAATCAGCGTAAGACTCATTGAAATGCAGCATGAGAATGACATTAAGTCAAGTGAAAAATATTCTAAGTCCAAAGTATGAGACAATCCAATGGGGTTTACTCTCTAAAGTCAAGCCAACCAGACTGGCTCACCTCCAAAATGTACCATCTTTTATAGAACAATTTACAACAGAGGTCAATGGAAAGGGCAAAGTTAGCATAAGGAGTGCAAAGGTAAACAAATTACAATTCAGATTTACACAATATCATCTATTGCCACATCCTAGCACTATGCCGTAAATGAGTATTAATTTGCCCTATTCTATCATAATTTCATTGGATGTGGCATTACAAATCTAGTTACTCAAAACAATGGAAGTCCCACAAATTAATTGCCCATAGTATTAGTGGCAAAAAGAGCACTGCATTTTACAAAAGGCTTCCTCCGTAGTTTTGGAGAACAACATGTAAATACAGAGCATTAGATAGTACACACCATGGTTAACTCCAAGGTAGAAATTTGACTTCATTTGGGGCTAATTTAGTCAAGCACAGGGAAACAAAGTTTCGTTCAAGGAAAGTCTTTTCATTTTAGTGCAGAAATGTTCATAATGTTAAGCACACATTTTCATTAAATTG